>NW_010109860.1:17785-56544 GCF_000699245.1 Pterocles gutturalis
TGATTTGACTGACTGGGAATTATAACAGGCTGTTGATATGTCTGCTGGGGCACTGCTTGAGAACCTTGAGGCACCGAAACCTAAAATTGAGAGCACCTTAAGATTTTATGCTGCAGATAGTGTTTCTTTCAGTCTCTTGACAATCGCCTAGTTTATACAAGAATTTAAAAAAAAAAAAAAACCAAACCAAAACACAAACAGAAACTGAAACATCTGCTGGAGTTCTCTAAAGCCAGAAGATTAGTGATAACAGTAGTTGAAATGATAGTGCTTTACTAAAAAAAAACCCAAACTTATCTTCTTCCCTAAAAATGGAAATGTTGGTTCCAAGGGACTGCATCAATTAACAAAAGAGATTTTCTTTACAATAGAAAGTGGGGTGGTGAGGAGGGAAATCTCATGAGCTTTTTCTTCCTCATCCTTTGAATCACAATCAACACAGCACTTCGCATTCAACAGGACTAGAACTCTTAACAGATTGTCTTGTCACTTAAATTGTGGAGTTTTTTGTTTGTTGCTTGCAGCTTTCTACTATTTACAAAACAATGCACTTAAAAAAAATTAAAAAACTCACTGAAACACACAGAAGAGTGATTGGAAAGTTATGTACAGATTACCCACCTGATAAGATGGCACTGAAGGATATGGAACAATCACACCTTGAATTTGATTCCCAACGTTGTTATGTTGGCCACTGACTAGATTTTGATTCTGAGACTGCTGAACTCCAACTAAACCCTGGTAGTTTTGCTGCTGGTTATGCAAAACCTGGTAACCTGAAATTATACATTTACATCTTATTTTGAAATAATGAACACGTTTTATACACAGTTGCCTAGGTTAAAATGTATGTGTAGCATTTTCCAATGGCTCTTTAAATTTGGCAGCTTCATAAAAGAGTAGAACTTATCATGCATATAAACAGAAGCCAACATTAAAATTAACCATTTTATTCATATGGATCCAGCATGAAATACTATACATACTATTTGCAATGCTGCTCTCACATGCTTGCAATATTTATTTACACTCTAGTGAGTTACATGCATTAAGATGTTGATTTCATAGGGGAAAGCTGAAAGCATTTGAACACAGCATGCTAGATAATATCAAACCCAATTAGTTGTCCATTATTATGAACAAGGCCATTCTAGGTACTTCAGTTTTGCAATTCTAGTTATGCTGAATTCTACTAGTACCTCAGGTGCCCTAGGGATGAGAGTATCCTGACTATGATTCAAAAGTGAATCACATTTGAAGAAAATTTTTGTAAGGCACCTGTGCAAATCTTTTAAAAATGAGTAATTTCTACTGAAATCTGTAATGCTAAAAACAACTGGGAACCAAGAAGAATCTTCCAGGTAAAAGCCATGTTAATATACAGTGGAAGACACTTTATATTCAAAGTTATCTTGGAGAAAAAGAGAAAGATGTTCATATTCACCCCCCTACAGTGCCTCTACATCAATTTATTATTGCTTAAACTGGTATCCTCTGCTATCTTTCGAAAATGGCCTGAACAAACCCCCCCAAGCCCCCCTAAAACCCAAGCATGAGTGCCAAACAGGAAATCTGTGCATTTATTAGGTCCAACCTTAACTCCTGCTGCTTTTTTTAAAAAAAGCATATAGTAGGTAACTGCTACCATGATCAAAACACATGCAGAATACAAGCAAAGTTCTTTTTGTCATGTTCTGTTATACAGGTATGTGCTACTTACCACATCAGCAAAAAGCCATAACTATCAGTGTTTCTGAGACAAAGCCAGTTATCACTCCAGAATAACAAAACTGGGCTTGTCAAGATGCACTGACGGCAAGAAGAATCTGTATTTAACTTGGACACAATCACATTCCACTGACCTTGACATTCCTCATGCTCCCTACCTTGACATAGAACTATAATAAAGCAAATATAGCTGCAAAAATTCACTTGGATTTTTTTTAAACTGTGTTTAAAAAATTGCTCAGTCTATTTTGAAAATAATTATTCAGTTAATACAAAACACTTTTTTTTGTAAACAGACCCCACCAATGTTCATTGATTACATACATACAGGGTACAATGAACATTGTGAATTAACAGTATCAGCTGGCTGTCTCTATAGAAATTGCAACAATGAAGACTAAAAAAGACTGTTAACATAATCAACTATCGCTTCAAAAAATTAAAGGGAAGACGGTTCAGTTTGTTAAAACCAAGAAAGCAATTCATTAGAAACACAGAAAACACTATAAATATTTTCAGAATACTATACAGAACTCAAGAACAATGCATGCTTGAATCACGATTAGTAATTAGAGTTTTTATTAACTCTTAAACTTGAACTATGCATCAGTCTCATGTCTGTAATAAACAAAATGCTTACATGTACTTTGTTACAAAATGATCTATGGCACCTAAAAATCAGCAGACTGCAAAGCTGCAGTATATGGCAGATAAAATCAATGTATCTGCAATATAAACCCCCATTTCCCAGAAACTGCAACATAGCTGTGAATATTTTTCATCTTTTTCTGGCACTTCCAGAGACAGACATAATTTTGCAAGCAGAGAGAACTGGAACAATATAGACTGACTGCCAAGAAGGTTCCCCACAGCGTTCCAAAGAATGCTCTATTTTTAGTTTCACAGTTTCACCTCTGCATAGAGTGGTCTGACAGAAATGCAGCACTCAGCAGAAAACCCACACCTGCCACAGCAGAATGGCTCATTACACAGAAATACTCTGAAACAGTAGTTTAGAAAAAAGCATGTTTCTTAATATTTGCATAATGAAAAAGAAATCATTGTTACTATAAGAAAAGTTAACTTATAGAATACAGAAATATACTTTCTGAATAACACATGAAGAGTGAGAAACAGCCTTTATTCAAGAACAGAAAGACAAGTACAATCACTTGGTTAACGGGCTATGAGTACAGCTTGATTACAACTATAGCTATTATTTCAACTATAATAGTTTTCTCACTGTCCATTGATATGGCAGAAGCTAGTTGAACTTCAGCTGATGTTCCTACAGTAGCTGTAGTTCAGATAAGATTGTTAATCAACCTGTACTTCGGTCTCATGCTAACTGGGCCCTCATTATCATGGCAATCGGAAATACATTCTTCTTTAAGAGAGTTTTCTTCTCCCAACGTCTTTTCGGCAATGAAAGCATTTTTATTAAAAGTGAATCCCCCAAATATTTCACCCGAAACCCCTTTAAAAAGGAAGCCAGGAAGCAGCTGAAAAAGAGACCGGTTCACTGTGAGAAATGTAAACCTCTCAGACAGTGTTACGGCCCCGAATCCAACAGCTCATAAATAAAGTCAGGCCACTGCATGATACTAAACCAAAAGTGGATTCAGTTGCCATGGTCTAAGAAGCTGTCACCTTTTATCTAAATTTGTGTTTGGAAGGTTATTTCATAGTTAGTAACCACTTTATATGATGAATAAACCCCACAGCTTTTCTGTAATACAAGATGTGTCAATTCTCATTTTTGACCAGACACAGTGCTGTATTAGCCAAATAACATGCTGCCTTTTGTCTCAAAAACAGCTGTTGCTAATAAGCATCAACCATTTTGGATGTAGCTTTGTGTCAACTTATACAAATATTTACAGTTTAATAGAAATCTACGAGAGATAATTTCAAAATACACCATCTTATGAGCAGTTTACAGAACAGAAAACATGACATGGAACCTTCCACCTCTAGAATACTGATTCAAATTTGCCTATAAAGCAGTAAATGAGAGCCAGCAATGGCTAGGTAGCAATTTGGAGATTTTGAGTTAAATACTAATTATGCAGTTGCTAGTAAAATACTTCTCTACTATTAGTGCTACTAAACTCCAAGTAACCAAACAGGATTGAATGAATTATTGGCTGGACCACCCCTTCACTACTTAAACATGATCCCTTGATGTCAGGGCTATAGGTACAAGGTACATTATCAAAGCAGTAAAGCAGCTGCCTGCACAGCTTTCTTATTTTATTTCTTCAAGGACACAAGGATATTTTAGCTGCTGATGCTTTTCACCCTGTCCACCTTACAGGCAGTGAAATTCAGTTGAAATGTAAAAAGCTAAAAGCATACAAGAAAGAAACTTACCTAATAGCAACTGATTCCTCCCTTTGCAACTTGGTGCTGTTGCACCGTCACCCCGTGTTTTCAAATTCAAATTGTTTTGTTTAGCAAATATATATACAGTGGGCTCTCTCCGATTTAGAGAATTTGTGTCTTATTCACATAGGGTGTCCCCGTAAACAGGGAAGTAAACCCCACTGAGCCCCTGACTTTTTGCTATTAAGTAGTCTCGGTAGTAAAAATTCTGAGGAAGGAAAGCGGGTTGTGTAGAACAGTTGGATAACATCTTTAACACCAGTGGATAACAACTTGCAAAAACAAGTGATATATTTTCCTTTGAAAAAAATGTCAATGTACTTTTACTTCTGAAGAGTGAAAAGTGGTGATCTATTTTGCAGTAAGCAGGTCCTAACAGTATCTTAAAATGATCTGATAACCCTGCCATAAGTGGGCATCACATTGTGATAATTCTGCAATGAAGTAATCCTGTGTAAATGTGTGAACTGAACCCTGAATAACAAATTTAAGCATTGCTGCTATTGGAGATCTTCCTAGAAGAACTGCAGAAGAGGGAGCCATCCCTCTTTCAGACTACTTCATAGAACAGCTATAAAGAAATCCATTTAATATTTGTAAAAGCTGATCTTTCATCCTATTTCTGTAGAGCACCACAGTTACACATAAATCTAACTTATTCAACCAAGACATGTTATAAAAGCCTGATTTTTAAGGGGCTCTGCCTCCAAACATCACTACTTACTTCTGAAACTTTTGACTGTGAGTCAAGATACTACTCAAATAAATTTGTTTCAGGAATCCAAATCTTATTGAAGATGTAATAACAATATTTTAAAGTACGGATTATCAGAATAATGGTAGCTAGAGTTACAATTTGTACGAAAAAAAGACAATAGGAAAGAAAGAAGACAGAAATAGATCTTGATAACATTCATAGAAAGCTAACTCAGAAACAGTAGAAAAGTCTTTACTAAAAATAGCAGAAAAGATTCTAACCACTTAAGTCTTATTAGATATTCTTTTCAATACCCAGATACCTTTACTCATAGGAAAGACAAAACAGTATCACCAGTATGTTCTGCATAGCACGCTTTTCATGCCACAACACGTAAAATTAGTATCTTTTGGTTAGAACTTCCAATTAATGTACATCTCTGCAATGTCACATCATTTAAAAGTACTAATTCATCTTACTTTGCAAGTTACTAAAAAGTTACTAAGTTCCAAGTTTTTAAAATTATTCTGTTCTACACTTGAAAAAAAAAATCCTACAGTTAAAGTTACCGCATGAGCCACTCATACTAATGGCTCAAATCTCAAGTTTCATGAACAACTGACTCATTTTTCCACCTTAGGTTAGTCACACCTTATATCCCATATTTGAACTTCTACTTTATTTGAAATTTTACAGCAAAATAAGTTTAAAAAGCAGGCAGAAGAAAACGCACACGAGGTGTTCTAATGAAATGCTGAAAGAGTTCAACAAACCTGTCTGCTGTCCAGGCTGCCCCAAAGGTTGGTTTTGCTGTGTGTTGTAATGGACAGAAACAGGTCGGTATTGTTGACTGGAGTGTGGATACTGATTGGGGGTACAATAACAAGCTGGCATCTAAAAGAAGGAACAACAATTAAAGAGATGCACTACCTGCAAGTTTATAGAAGGCAGATATGTAAATGCAAAAACCATCGCATGATAACAGATGCAAAAAACTTATTAAAAGGTGCAACTAATATTAAATAGTTTAGCAATTAAAAAATACTTATACTACATAGATTTCCCTCTTTAACAAATGATTTCTTCTACTTTCACTGTAGAAGTAACAATTCCCAATTTCCACAAAGAAACATCTGAGACGCTAGAAAATTGTGCAGAACATGAGTTTCACCAGCTACAGGTAAATAGGAAAACGTGAGTGATTATTGCTTCTAAAGTAAATTTAAGTCATTCATTCCAAAGCACATAAGCCAGACAAAAAACCCCCCAACCCCAGAATAAGTGCACACAGCTGCATTTTAACAGGGAGCCTCACACCATATAAAAAGCTCATTAACAGAACAGCATAATTAGTTTTTAAATATAACTTTTGAGAGGGTGGAAACAGAGCCATTGTACCTGCGGTACAGGTTGCTGCATATATCCCTGCTGCTGGAGTACTTGCTGGTTGACAGGGTGGCTAGATGTTGAATAGCCTGGAGCAGAAACTGGTTGTCCAGAAGGTGGTGGAGGTGGAGCGGCTGCGATGATATAACCAGGCTGCTGTGAGGGCTGGAGGACCACAGTGGACTGGAACATAGCGGTATGAGGCTCAGCTGGATCAGCAGGCGGCTGCCGGGCAAGACTCATATGGCTGAACTGTGATCCTAGGTTGTCTTGCTGTAACAGTTAAGAAAAGGAAAAATCACATTCACAAATGCACATTCAAGAAAAAAAAAATAAAATAGCCAAATATCTCTGTAAGTTTCAGATATGCATGTCTCAAATTACTGTGCGTTAGCAACATCAGCCAAAGAACAACAGGAAAGAACAAGATGGAACACAGCAATAAATTATCTTCAGGGCTGACAGCAGGAAAGAACATCCACATTCATGAGACTTATTTCACTGCAAACTTAAATTTTCGGAATACATCTGCCTCTATCTACTTATTGTAGGAATTCAATTGTCAAAAATAAAATCAGAATTTGTGTTTCTAACATTTTCTAATTGGACTCCAAAGCTTGAGCAAAAACATCAATCTCCAGTTAAAACAGCTGAAGGCATTAGTATTGCTAAAGTAATTTCTGGTTTTAAGATCTTAAGTTAATGAGGCTCTAATCCTGAACAACAAGGTACATTCCTCTAACTTGATATTATACTACATGCAAGGATTCATTTTTTTTAGCCTGAAATCAAGTAACAGCTGCAAGAAATGCATTCTAGTGGTTACCCAATATCCTTATTTTATTAACATCTGAAACTATGATACCGATTGCACTGAGCACTGCAGGAATCCTCTGAAATTTGAGACTTCTGTTACTGTAACCCCAAGCTCCTTTTCGTTACAATCAATTCAGCATCAAATTTTCAACATCCTGGAAATTAGAAGTGATCACTGATATTGGGGGTTTTTTTTTGGTTTTTTTTGGTTTTTTTTTTTTTTTTTGCTAAACAGGAAGATTTAGTTCACACTTCAAAAGTGGATTCTCCAAGCATGGAGGAACATTAAAAATATTTTAAGACCACTTGATCTTCTCTTACATCATCCCGAAGAAGATAGGAGTTAATCAAGAAAGAGTAAGTGCAATCTCTTTTACTGATTAGCTACATTCCCATTTTATGATGAAATTTTATAGTCCCCAGGATAAAGATATTCTTAATACCACTGGAGATACGAATTTGCACCTAAAACATTATTTAGCATACCATTAGAGCTTAAAAATCTCTGTTTTCATTAGATCAACAATCTAGTTTTGCCTTTGGCATTTCATTCTTTAATGATGCCTATTAATGCAACTGTAATCTTTGTCTACATTGGATTTTACATTCTGCTTATCATAATACCTAGTTTAGAGAGGAGATACTGATATTTGAGTTAATGTTACCTCTAAAAACATCCAGAAGATAAACACAAGCAACACATGTTTATTTCTGTTAAAGTACCATTATGAGTAAATTCTGATCTGATCGGTTTGTTCTACAGTGGTATGTATCGTACATGCATGATTAACCACTCAAACATGGTCTTACCAATAAATGGATAAAGCAAATGTTCCTGGTACCAGCTACAGATATGCTGCATTTAGATTATGAACCAAGACCATAAATCCTTTTGATTGTATTACTGAAGTTACCATCAGCAGGACTAAATTCCTGAAACTGCCAGTGCACTTAGTATTTGAACCCCTTTTCCTGAATGTGAAATGCTTTGAAACTATTAGAAACCTGTAAGGAATTTCATTCTCTGCTTTAACCACCATATGCCCGATTGTGGATCACAGCAGAGACACACCTGAACTAGCTACTACTAACAGCAATTCAGTGATATGCTAAACTTGCACAGGAAGCTCACATTGGTTAATTAACCATTCTCATTTCATTACTAAGGAAGTAAATTATCCTGACTGGACCTCAGATGTATTCAAACCCTAAAATAACATGAGAAACAACATTGCTAAAAACCAAACCACCCTCCAGGAAGTACAATTCCTTTTAGAATACTATACCTAAATTACTGATAACAGTCACAATATCATTTTAATTATATGCAGGCTATTGAATTCAGATAAATCTGTATCCATTATTAGAAAACATTTCTGATTAATGTTGAAAGTAACAAAATAAAACTCTGAAAACACACTAAAATAGCTATTGTGTAACCCTGTGGTGGGTTAACCTTGGCTGGCTGCCAGGTGCCCACCAAGCTCTCTCCCCTCCTTAGCAATACAGGGGCAGAAGATAAGATGAAAAGCTCATGGGTTGAGAAAAGGACAGGGAGATCACTCACCCATTACCATCGTACCAGCTCTGCAGCCCCCCCTCCCCACTACCAAAACCATGCCACATAAACCCAACACAAACATGTATTCATTAGAGTATCAGAGCAGTATCAGGAGTTGGGAAGCCTCAATTTTTGACTTGGGACTGTAGTTCAGATTCTGCCTTGGGTAACTCTTCTCCTTTACTAGGTTTCAGTTTCAATTTGTGTGTGGGTTTGTTTGTTTTGTAAACATAAAAGATTAAGATATTTCATTTCCAGCTCGTATTTATTAAACAAGGGATGCTAGTGAAGTAGGAGTGTTAAAAGTTCTGGCAAAGAGGCTAGAAAAAGGTAAACTCAAAAAAACAGCACAGCTGATTCCTCAAAAGGTATTAGGTTCAGCAGAAGAAAAGAGCAGACAGAAAGAAACAACAAGAAAGGATGGAAAGAGGTTAATCCAGAAACATAAAAAGAGGTACTGACTGGCTAACAAAACAATAGCATTGAAGAGCTCTTCCTTGACAAAAGGAAATAATACATATCTAAACATAGAGATACAGAGATACAGCCTTAATTGTACAAATTTCTGCTGAACTTGAAATAAACAAGGTAAAATCTCAGGAACTCTTTTCCCCCACTCAGGTAATATTTTACTGTGATTGAAACGCTAGCCAGTCATTACACTGCTATCACACACCAGTTACAAACAACCAAGCAAAGGTCAGCATCCACTAAAGATTAACCCATGCAGAGAGGAGATGAACAGAAGATATAATACCACAGAATATTGCTGTGTAGAGGAGACTGGCAGGAGCGGGGGTGGATAAGAGACTGCAGAATACTGAACAGGCTGGGAAGAAGGCTGCAGAGGCCGTATAGGCTGAAGAAATAACAGGTTTATAAACATGGTTAACATCAGAGTAAGAGAAGTGAAAACAAAGTCAAAGTCTTGTAATAGAAAAAAGCAATTATGCACCATTCTCTGATAATGGATACTTCTTTTAAGCTAAGTAATTTTCAATATCTCGATCTACCAGCAGAAATACATTTGCTTTTTTTGTTATACGTTCTATTAGCTATGTCAGCAAATTGCTTCTATTTAACATTTACTGTTTCTTTCAGAGATTTTTTTAAATTATAAAATAATTTAAAATAAAAATAAAACTGCACGTGCATTCTAAATGAAGTCCTTTCAAAGCATCTAAAGACAGAATAAATTTACCAATAACCACAGATTAAAACATGTTACGTTCACTTATTCAACAATACTAAAATACTTTCTCTAGATTGTTGTTATTTGAACATCAGAGAGATGTCATTGCTGGTAATATTTCAGGCAGGTTCAACTCCAGCATCCATTGAGAAGGCAATTGTAGAAGCAGTAGAGAATTTGTGAAAAGAACTGCAAGGAGCACATACAGAATTCTGTAAACTAGATAGGGAGAAAGAGTACAAATGAGCCTTTTTCAAAACAGACCATCTCTACTGCGGCATACACAGGTATCCTGAACAGAAGATTTAAGCCAGGGAAAATAAACAAGGATAAAGGTTTAGATGAAGTTGCATAAATAATTTCTTGATAAAAATTTAGAACAATTTGAAAATACCACAGGAGCTGTGGTAGCCAGTAGCTTTGTGCCTGAAACAGCTGCTGTAAAAAGAGGCAGAACCCTCCCTTCTCCTGCCGATACACACCCTTTGCTTTTCTTTTCTTCAAGGGCTGAAGTAATCTTATCTTGCCTATTTTACTAAATTCCTCTTGTACAAGACGAGATGGATAAAATATATCCTGTTCTTCAGCATGCGGTTTTGTGAGTAGAGCAAGCCAAAGTGCTACTAAAGAGGCGCTCATACTCTACCAGTCCTAAGCTACCTCTTTTGTGGCACCAGTACTGCTTGTGTGGTACCGCCCAAGAATTCATCTGTCTGAAAAATAACCTTGAAACAAGGAAACAAAGATTTCAGTTGGATTAGCTCTTTTCCCAGATTGCTGACGATGTTACTGTTAATGCCGGGGTAACCACACAGTGTGACTACTGATGAAGGCAGAACCTCTTTTCTAGAGCAATCTAGGCTTGGAATGTTGTTAATACCGTAATATTTTAATACTAAAATATTTTCTATATATTTAAGAAAAGGCTGCCTACCACGTTCAGTTATTAGCAGAACTGATAGTTCCGAGGACTGTGGGGGAAGAAGTCCTGTTACCCGTATCTGTGTACCTGTTACTTCTTAACCTACACTCCAACAGAACAAACCTACAGATCCCTTGTTATCAGACAGCAACGTGACAGTATCAGTCATCAATACAAGCATCATGTGTTTGACATGTGCACCTGTGAGAGGATGTGATTAGCTGCTGGCTGTTGCGGAGGTGGTGCAGGAAGAGGTGGCTGTTGCGGAGGTCCAGGCACTTGGGTCCTAACAGGTTGCTGAGGCAAAGGAGGATTGTACACAACTGGAGTGCCATCTGGATTCAGGAACGGCTGACCTGAGAAGTTGAAAGAGAACAAACACAACCCAATGACAGCCAGCTGCATCATCCAAGTTTGGAGAAAATAAAGACAAATGTATTTTCAATAGGCAAAATGAATAAAATAATAACATTTGAAAATAAGTGAAGTCATACTGCTTTATATGACAGATTTATGCCAAATCCCCAGAACTACATTTATAATAGCAATGACTAAACAGGCCTCATTGGACAAACTGCATGCAGTTAAAAACCAAAACATGTAAGGTAAAGATAGATAACCCCAGTCTTTACTTAGTGAACACAGATAAATATTTGCTGTGTCCTGTTTGTCTTGAAAACTCATTTTGAATGAAGTGGATTGCAAAGGGCAGAAGTAATAAAGGAAAACCCTACTAAAAATAGTATTTTAAGGACCTTTTAAGAAGAATTTAAAAAATAAAACTACTTAAAACTAAATTATAAACAAACAGCGATTTATTTTGGTGCCTGCACTGGGAAAAAACAAAACAAATCCAAGGAAGAATAGATTATCTACCAAGGACCTGTCTCTCCCTGCTTAATGACGTATCTTGCATTGGCTTATTTTCATGCTAAAGGTCCAAATACCAACATAAGTTTTTTTCTCCTCTGATATAACTATTTTATTGTCTTAGATTCTTTCTACGAAAGTATAAACTGAACCTGAAGCCTTTGCACCCTAGCCAGGATCCTGTCAGAGTAGATTAATGCTCCTGCAGACTTCTTTGTCCCATCATATTTGAATGCAACTGGCCAACATAGAAGTGTAAAAGTTACTGAAGACAGGACTGAGACAATTAATGCTAAAGATAAACAGGAAGCATGAACAGACTTGCTATATTCAATTTAGCTTAATGGATTTCTCTTTAATGCTCAAAAATTGGGAACATCCACATAAATAGGGACTCAGATTTTCTTATTTCCTTCTACCACTTTCTGGTAATCATTGCAGCTTGTTTCCTGTAGTGCCTGAATAAGAACTGCCTTTTCCTAATTACTGTCTTCAACTACTAAGAAGAATTACTCTGTTGACCTAATGTCATGAGATCCTCTGTGAGAAATGCTGAGAAACTAATCAATGTTTTTTGAACTCTGATTGGCAATTGGAACAATAAAGCCAGATGAAAAATTACACAATATGATGATTTGAGTACATGGTAAATTGAAAATTTATCTGACCCTAGACACTCCTTGCTTTGGAAGTGTACTTTGTCTTCTATTAGACACTTATTAGATATTAACATAATTTTCTGTTATGAAAGACTACTAATGACTGGTTTAAATACATTTTTTTAAAAATGGATAAAACATAGAAAGAATCACAGTTTGAAAATCAAGATAATTTTAATTAATATCAAACAAGTCCACAATTCTGCTGCCTTTTCTGCAGGGGTACAAGTACAAGATGCTTTCAGATGAAAAACTTTCATAACCACATTTGTTTCTCTGCCCTTCCGTGTTGCTATGTGGAAGTCCCATGAGTGTAACAGGGAAAATGACCAACAGTACAGGAGGAAGAAAGTGAAACTAATCACATGCAAAATATTGACAAGCCCATAACTGAAATGAAGATGACTCAAAACGCACTATTTTTTAAAGGAAAGATTGTATAATGTTTTACATGAAATCACTGTCCAGCTGATGATATTGTTTCAGTGCCTGCAATATCTGTTTTGCTGTACAGTAATGCTAAAGGTTTTAGCATGGTCATGCTGTACTCATAATATGAAAAATGACAGCCAACACTTCATATTTAATGTACAAAGTCCTCTAGTGTATACAAACATTAAACCCACTTATTCTTCTAGCAAAACTTGTTCACTAATCAGTCTATTTGTCTCCAGATGGTCAACACACACAATGGAAAATTCATGTATAAGATGTACAACTATCACAACAGAACTAGGAAAACTAAGTCAATAGTGCTGTTGTCCAGAACCTGGATCCAACACGGCACAATAAAGTAAAAGTTTGCCCAGAATGCACCCAAGTAGTTATACATCTCCTTGCATTTGCATTATGAAGTATCAGTTTCCTACTACTGACTAAAAATATCAGTATTGGCCAATTACGCCAACACTGATTTAATCCTGCTTTAGACTGACGAACACAAGTTTAGAAATAGCATGTAATCTCATGCTTATTTCTTTCACTTGTATTAAGTCAGACTTGTCTCTCAGTGCTCATGATGTGACAAACAAAATGAAGGATGATAAAGTCTTTCAAGTCAGTATGAATACTTCTTCAGGCTCTCTCTCCTCACTGAAACTATGTTATAGTAACAATGGGAAAGACCTTTACCTCTCCCGAAAAAAAAGATGAAACAATTAATTTAAGTTATTCTGTGTTCTGGATAATAAATCAGGATTTCCGTATTTTATGCTCTTTACTCATTAAAATTTTACATATAAGTTAAAACTCTGCTAGAGAAAATCAAGTGAGGTTACTTATTCCTTTTATCCTAGAGTCATGCTTTCTTTTGAAATTAAGTGCACTGAACAAACACAACCACACACACAAAAAAAAAAAAAAAACCCAAAAAAAACCCGAAAAGAAAAAAAAAGGACAGTACTGACATTCAGTCTTATGTGAACACTCGTGCATTTTTCTCCAAGTTCTCAGTTGTAACAAACACATCCACAAGCATGTACCAACCTGTTTGCGGGTTGATCAGAATACTGCCAGGCGGTATGCCTGCCGCTTCCAAGGGAAGCAAAAAGAAGCTAGTGCTAGTAGGTGCCACTTGCCCGCTTATGCCACCATCAAAGGAAAGAGAGTTACTAGTGCTGACAGTTGGATAGACGGCAGGCGTGCCATGAGAAGGCTGGCTTAGAGCTGGCACTGGAAGAGGCTGCTGGGTGTGAGAAAGAGAACCCGTGGATGACCCTACACTACTAGAAGACTCTGAACCTAGGAAAGGAGTAATGAGAAATCATTTTTACCTAGAGACAGAAACATCATGCTCACTTAAAATATATACTTGTAAATGCTTACCCTTAAAGCTCGGCATTTAAGGACATTATTAAACAGTGGCCTTTTCCATGAACTCCCCCTTCACCTCCCCTGGAATACCATTACAAGATTCCTTCTGTGACCCAAGGGTCAGTTCAGCACTGCTTTGCATGGTAAAGTCAGGCTTTCCTATCTAGCTCTGACTTTCTGGGCAGAAAATACATGCCTGTACACATGCACAAATGCTAATGCTCAGTTCATCCACAATTCATTGAAGTGATTGTTCATTTATTCCAAAATGATGCATGCACATGCGTCAATTGGATACACCACACTGATGAACATACAGCCTGCCGCTATAGCATATGTGCAGGCCATGGGGTAAGGCAGATGCAGCGGGCCAATGTCCCTTCAGATACGCTAGCTGAATTCACATGCTCTGGAGACATAGCCTGTATGCAAGCAATGACCATTTTCTTTTTACTACTAGATGTCAGAGATGTTCTCTGACTCACTTGCTGAACAAATTGCAGAATATTAAAAAACACAAAACTATTTTTTTCCTCCTCTGACAATTTTTGAGACTGAAATCAAGAATACAGCTGGAAAAAATTATGGTCATATGGTAGCTTTAGCCTAGTTTTATGCAACAATTCAAAGTTCAAAAGGTGTATGAAATAGCTGATTGAAAGCAATAATCATTTTACAGATATGAATGTCTCTAAAGCAAGGCAGTGGAGAACGAGACCCTGAGCTTTCTGAAAGCCAATGCATGCAGCTAAAAGCAATATTCCAAAAGTCCAGTATGGAGAGGTCTGTAGAACAGCACCGTTCCTAGATCACTGTATACCTAGATCTCTAGGTATGCAGTTTATCATACTATTTTATTAAGTCTTTACTATGAGACTTGCAGTACTTGGAGACAGAACACAGTTGTTTAAATTTACATAATCTTCATTAGCAGCCTCTATACAATCTAGAAGAGAAAGCAAGACTCAAGAAGGGCTGTGATTAAATTTATCAACTGGTTGAAGTTACTTTGCAGTCCTTCATAAAAATTTATAATTGTAACCCATTTACTTGTGTGTATGAGAAGACAGTGCAGCCTGAAGCATTTGCTGATGCTGACAATTAACCTCTTTTCTATTGCTAGATGAACTGAAATACAAAGCTATTCATTGTAAACCAGGCAAAAGAGCATATCCCAGCTCTGTACAAGTCTTCACCTGACCAGAGTTACTTTGATTAGATTCATTTACAAGTGTATCCACTTCTAGATTATGTAGAGAAATTAGGCTGAAGCCATCATAATTAAAGCCAATTACATCCTTTGTCAAAATGAACAAACAAAACCAATCTCAACACATGCAGAATCACCACAACCTGTAACTGCAGTGAAGCAACACCCACCACGATAGGCATTCTGAACACTGAATGGTAACTCTCAGAATGCCAAAATAAAGTTTCCAGCGAAATTTTAAGAATCCATTTATGTTCTTGCAATTTAGTAAACAAAGATTTCTAAGAATGTATTTTATCTATACATTGTTGTCAGGTTGTAGTTTCTTTTCAAGCCGTGCCAACTAGTATTACCACACTGCTAAATGAAATAACTCAACATGATGGCACAATTTTACAGCATATGCAGAAGTACCTTGGAATGTATTTTTTTATATAAGTATACAACGGACAAACAGAATTTGTAACTGGTTTACTGCATTAAGATATAGAAGCATGGTGATATACCTATAAGATAGTGGTGGTTTAAGGGAAAGCAAAAAATTTTAACAGATCCTCATTAGAAATAAGTTTGATAAATACGATCAAAGCCAAGCACAATACAGGCAAGCAATAATATTCTGCTTTTCTACAGTTCTACTTCAAATTCTCAAGTAGTGCATCCATAACCCACCCATGTATTACAAGCCTCAAAATTCTCCACAACCAGTATTATCTATTGGATCAAATTATGTTGGCATTTGGAATGCAAATATTGACTAAATTTATTTTTTGACCCACATAATATTTAGATCCATATTTTCTGAGATTTTGACATTAATTACAACTTAACACACCTTTGAAACCCAGACTCTTAGAAAGTATTTCCCCCCAGCATTTCTGAATCTTGAAATTGAACAGTACTTTGTTCCACTGATCTAATTTTTCAGCAATCTAAAAACGAAGTAAGCTTTTTCACCATATCCATTTAAATTTAACAATGGCACTGAAAGATAACACAATAAATGTAACTAAAAATCCATAGGCTTTAATAGGCTTTAATGCTGTTTTTTCTTAGCTAATAAGAAGCGCAGTTTGCTAAGACTGCACAAGGCAGCTTTGCCACACTGAAACTAGAGAGTTGAACTCTTAAATTTTTATTTGGCATAAAGCACTTATGTTGATAAATATTTTCAAATCCTTTGTATGAGATAAAATGCATTCAGCATAATGCACTTAAAAACGCTACTTCCAAAGTCGAAATTCTTCATTTAATTTGTTCCCTGAATCCCAGCTCTCCAGGGCAGTTATGCCCCCCAGGGCTAGGTCTGTAGTAATTCCAGGTATGCAGCACCCACTGTACCCAGAGGGAGCTGTATGTACAGAGCACTTATATGTAAACATCTGCAATGCGCATCAAATATCAAACCATCAGGCACGTGACCGCTATGTAACTATGTATTTGTACAGATTTTATTATACCTGTCTTAGACAGCCTGCCTGTGCTTTTGCTGCTTCCAGAGCTATCTCCTCTTGTCAGAACTGATATCCCACTGAAGCTGCTGGCTTTCGTTACAGCTGGCTTCAGATTGCGGAGGGAGCTATCAGAGTCGGTGCTGCTCCAGGGACGGGGTTCACAATACTTCAGCTCATTCTCAGTACTGCTCTGATGGCTGTTGGCTGATCTCCCTGATGTTTCCTTATTGATTCTGTAAGTTATAAACTAAACTTTTAGCACAAGCATCAATTGCAAAATAAGGGAAAAGAAAAAAAAGAAAAGAAAAAGAAAGAAAAGGTGAAATGTATGCAGAATACTTTGAGATTTTTTTTTTTTTTTAAGAAAGCATCAAATACCTAAGTATCTGTCGTCTTTGTTGTGTACTATTAGTTTCTTCCTCCTGGATTCTGTTGACATTTTAATAAGATAGCTTAATATTTATTAAGGAAATGGGAAAATGAAACAGAATTAGACAGCAAAATTTCTTACCTTTTATCAGTGAAATAATTCTCTTGGGAACACAGGGACTGAGGGGCAAAGAAGTGTAGAAATTAATACGAATGGTATCTAGAACCCCTACTACAGCGCAGTAACAAAACACGTTGCAATTTGGAGTCTTTTGTATTACACATGGACTTTTACAGCATCCTTGTTATATTAAGCTGCCTGAAAACTTAACCTCTTTGGCGGATAACTTCCATGTTATGGAGAAAAAAAGACAATATAAAAAGGCCCATCTGCAGGAAATAAAAGTTAGCATTAGAATAGTTACAACACTGACTATTTTATTTATATCAGTATTTTTCTGAAGTTACAATTCTTCCATTGAGCCATGTCTGCATTATATAACTTCCAGCTGATGTGTGACTTCACAAGTCTGTTACCACCACCTGAGTCGCCTTGTCTCCTGCTTGAAAGTGGGAAGTAGAAAATGACACTGGCTACTGCAATAATTGTACTGAATTCTTTGGGTGCAAGTACGCGTATGCTAAAAAGCAGACAGAATATACAACCAAAAAGGCTGTTATTAACTTCAATTATATTGTCCTTGACTGGGACTTCTAACATTTAGTACAAAGCTTTTAAGGATACAATACACAATAAATGAGTAAGCAAAAGGTAATTTTACACCCAGAAGTCCATTTGTTTTGTTCATAACCAGGGTGAACAAAAAAAAGGCTTCTGGAAAATATTTGAATATAGCAAATTAGCCTCTCAGAGCTCATTACTCTTTCTTCAGAACAAGAATCTCGTTTTGGATGTGTAAGAGCTACAGATAAATGTCAGAAAAAGTGGATAACTAGAAGTAACACATTTTTGAGGACATATTTGTTCTGTTTCACTCAACGCAATTAAATATAATCGCTACTTGTGACTGAATTATAGTTTATAACATTGTCCTGCTTGAGAACTCCAGTCAAGAGAGACTAGACTTCTATCTTTCTGACTGAAATTTCACCTATGGGAATTCAAAACATTTAATTGTGACTAGTCATATAAGATGTGTTTGATACAGACACACGTGAGAAAAAACAATGGCTTTGTTTCTGGTTTTTGTTTGTTTGTTTTGGCAGTTTTTGTTTTTTAAATAATTATTGTTCTGAGTATCAACTGAAATTATTGCAGTACCAAAACTTTAGAACTTCCACCAAGGGGCAAAATAACGCATTGAAGTAGGTAATGCTAGATAATGCACCAAAATAATTCTTGAAGGTTGCTTGAATTTCATCCCGTAATGATTAAAGAAAACAGAAATTTCTTGCTAACTTCACTATCATCTAAAACTCGCGACACTAGTGATTCTTATCTGCTCAGTCCTGTTCAGATACAAAAGGTTTCCTGGAAAGAAGTGTCTTTTAACAAAAACCACACATGTATGTGTGTGTGTGTGTGTGAAGTATTCATACAAAACACCATAAGATTTTCTTTAATACATACATCTTGTGCAAATATTCTTTCTCTAGCTCTCTGATATTCTTCTTCACGTTCTTCTATGGATTTACTTCTTCTGTCATCTTTTAATCGTATTCTCATCTAAATTAAGTGATACAGTGTCAACTTCTACAGAAAAATAGTATAAATAGACAGTCAAAAACAGCAAGTGGAAGGAAATAATCCATAACCATTTACCTGGTTGTCATCTTTGTCTAAACTAGAGTTATCTCTTTTAAGGATGTACCGCTTCTGGAAATCATCGCTCTTCTCATCCTTTATATGTTCACAAAACTTTTGATCAGGTCTATGAAAAGTTGTTAGAAAGAAAAGATTTATGGTTTTGAAAACATTTACTATACACAGTGGAACAAACTGAAATATACTCAAGATAAATATTAAATATACTTAATATTCTAACTGAAGTGATACATTTTGGTTGTCCAGGCAATGGAAGAGGTACCAAAAATGTAAGATGTCTACCCCTGACAAGTCCTGTTCTGAGGTGTAACAAACCTGCTTTTAAAATCTCTTCCTCCTTCAAAGCTTTTGCTTCAATTTCCAATTAAGATGGCAAGCAAACCACATGCCCTGGGGGGAATCAGAAGTGTTCCTGAATCCAGACTGGTGCCATGCAATGGATATTGGGCATGCATGGAAGTGAAGATATGTGCTTTCTGCTAGAGCTGCAACACCTCAGAATTCATTTCAAGGGAAAACAGAGGAGAGAGATAGAGGAGAAAGCACTGAAACTTACAAACTTCTAAAACAGAATTAAGTAGAAATAAGCAAGTGAAGAAGAACAGTATAATGCAGGCAAGCAAGAGCTTCACAAGATTACAGTAAGAGGATGAAACAACAGATTATATATATATATTGTTTTGGTATTTTATCTACTTTGTGAAAGAAAATGAGACATTTTGCAAACTCTTGTTACTAAAAATAGATACCAAGTACCTAGACAATAAAGCTACTATCTTAAGAGAAGTTCTCAAACAGGAAAAATTTGCCTAGTAAAAGACAAAACATCGGTATACTCTTCTTGATGTCTGTTCCTTTATTCATTACCCAGAACATCTGTGTAAATCAGATCTTTTTTTATAAAACAGCCAAGCCTCACTATTAGTTACTGGATGCCCAAACATAATTAGCAGGCATTTCAGAGAACCTTTAGACTGTCTTACCTCTTTCTTTTAAAGGTCCCTGAATTTACTGCCCTGCAATCACCAACTTCCCACTCCACCGAGACGTCCCAGTATGCACTGGGTTGTTCATGTCAGTAACATCACTGATCGGTGATGGAGCCAGGAATCTGCCTATGAGGAAAAGGTAAGTTTGGTTTTATTCAACATGGAGCAGATCTCCAAGGTTTTCTTTCTAAATTCTTATTTTATATCCAAAGTGATTTAAAATAAGAATACTGAAAACATTAAGAATCGTAATGTCTGCAGGTTAGATGAAATGCCTGCTAATTAGCAACTACACCTATAAAGGGCTTCCAGAGGCCATACGCTATTTAAATACAGTCTAGGGAAAAGAATGCATAAAAATGAATAAATCATCTTTTAATAGTTCTTATTCCACACCTGAGGTGCTAGACTGAAGCTTCAGTCTAGAGATGCTGGCACATGTAGAGGCAACAGATTTGAAATGTATGGCTTTGTAAGTCAATTTAGATAGAGAATGTATAGCCAAAGCAAACACATACACATGAATACATAAATTATATAACATATATTTAGGCTCTATATATTTTTCTAGAAACTTTTGAGGAGGAAACCATTTACTTAAGTGAAATTTCAGTGTGCTATATTATTTCAATTCTACTGACCCTAATTTTAGAGTGGGTAATTAGACTTTTTTTCTCCCAAAGCTACAGAGAGTATACATAGAAACTAGGATTAGGATGCAGGAGCTGTAAACTCCTCCATGCATGTTCAGGTCATAGAGTACTTAAAAAAAATAAAATGGTGTAAGGCAAATATTTTAAGTTAAAACCAGAAACTAGGTGGCATAAATGTACCAACAGGTAGTCTTTTCTCTTTCTGAGAGAGAATGAAGAGATAGAGCAAGTGCAGAGGACAGAGAGAACAGCTGGGTCCTTCGAATGAACAGGTCAGCTACACATGGGTTTTGAAGTTGCTATGGCCCCAATGCTACTTTTTTTTGGTAATATGGATTTGCCAAGTGGTTTCTCCAAGAACTCCGCAGCTTTCACAGGAAAGTAGCATGCCATGACTTGTTAACCTGGTTGACACTTCCACTGATGAGATCTCTTGTCTTCCCTGCTATGCTTATTTTGTAAAGCCATGTGAGATCTGTAAGCAATATTATTCCAACAAAAGACTTTAATGCCTGAATTTTCCCAGTAGATTTTTACAGTACAAAAGCAAAAGTTATGCAAGTCTTGTCCCCTCCCTTCACCAAATCAGAAAGGACCCTGTTCTAAGTTAAGGGCTGGTTCTTTCGAAAAGAAACAAAGAACATAGTTGGTACAATTTACTGATGTAAATCTTTAAACAGGAAAATAGTAGATATAAATTACTATTTCATGGAAACAAAGTTAGCAGTGCATCACTGTGAGAAAAGCAACAAAAGTTCTTAATTTAAAGATAACATCCTTTTTTTTTCCAGAAAAGTTTAAACATTAAACAAATCATATTACTACACGGTACTGGAACACAAACAGCAAAGATCTTGCAACTACCTCTCCTTGATGCATGGTTCCCAATGAGCAGATAGACGCCTGCTGCTACAGATGCGGCATCATTGCATAATGTATCCCAGGTGTTAAATCTATGCATCGAAAAGTTTTTTCGAGACTTTTACACTTACATTCTTGTATTGCTAGTTTTATTTACTATGACTGCCTTCCCACTCTGGTCCACGTTGTGCTCTAATCCAAAGTAAGCAGCTACCCTGTGCAACAGCATTCTATGGTAAGATGTCATTGGGGGAAACTTTTTTCTTGGAACTCTGGAAGAAAGGAATAGTAGCTTTATTAAATAAACAGGAACACTCTTGAATTCTTTTTTCCTATAGGAGTACAGTACTTACTCATTATTACCAATGAAATCTAAAATTTCCTGCTCTAATTTCAGCAGCGTCATTCTGTCCCTGAAAATAAAAACACAGCAACTCACATATGAGACACTCCAATAACTGCAGCTGTATTCATCTTAAGAATACACAGGTAAGATCTCTGATCAAGGGATGACAACAGACTGTAAGAAAGACCACGAGGTGTCAAATGCAGTATTTTTAGGACAAAGTATTAATTTTTCACTAAGATTTATTTTATCAAATCTACCTAGTGAAACACGCTGTTCTCATCTCAGAAAGCAGAATACAGAGATCCTCCAAATAATCTCTGCCCAGCAGGCTCAGCAGAAAGTAGTCTTTGAGAAGACAGCCTTGACAAGAAGGAAGAGCAGTGACTAGGTTGTTTCTTGTTGGCTAGCATGGGGAGTAAGATTTGCAGAGGCCTTAATTGGCCCTTGGATTGTGAAGAACATCATGGAATCACTGAGACACAGAGTGGCAGAGTACTGATAACAGGAGGCACTACTTCAACATACCGACAACCAAGTGGTTAAAAGCTGGCACACACTGCAATGTGACGAGAGATTAAGAGTAGATGAAAAAGCTAAAACTCAGGGTGATAGAAATGAACATTAGCTGAAACACCATAGAACAAAAGCCTTAAAAATGCTTACGCCAGTTTCCATAATGAAAATATAATGAAATTACCTGTCCCACAGTTCATAATTTCTGCACATCAGGTAACTAAGCTTCCCAGTTATTGTGCATGTAAACCTGCAGCAGACTGTCACCTATAATTCCTTATTTTCCTTGGGATGCTTTATGACTTCAAATAGGAACAACATAAGACTCTAGCAAAGGTCTGTGCTTTGTAATTTTACTCTGAGACAAAATGGTGTTGGCCCCTTATTATAGCTCATTTCACATATTTTGCCAATAAAATGGAATCCCAATACATTAATATTATAGTTACAATTTCTAATATAACAAGTAGTAGTGGAATAGCTTTTACTACAGCAGCACAGTTCCACCAAGTTAACTTCTTGTCTTTTATGTATAGCTGCAGACCTCCTATGAAACCCCACTGAAGAAAAGAATAAACAAGATAGAGAGCAATGTACTGCAAACCTCAACGCAACAGAACCCTGTTGCTAACAAATGATGGACTTGAATTACATCAGATTTGGTTTCCAATGTGCAGAGTTAAGATGTGTATCTCTAAGTATGGCCATACAGACAGCTTAAAGTTCCTTTGTCTATAAATTCAGTGCAAGGCAGATTACAGTAAGAGAAGGCAGTTTAGTCTCTAACAAGCAGATGCTAAGAGAGTGCAAGTTTTAGAGACATAGTGTGAGAGTCCCTTCAGCGACAGAACTGCACACAGAACTCTTTATTTGATAATTAAAAGATTTTAAACAATTTCAGCATTCTGAACCTCTTCACGTAACACACAAATGACAGTGGAGTGGCACTTCAGATACCCTGTGCAACAAAATCTCATCCTAAGTAACTGACATATAGTGTTAGACATGTAAGGGGGGGAGAAGAAAATAACAAAGAAACCAAGCGGTGTTACACCTCAGGCAACAACAAGAAAAAAGACCCACAAAGTTGACACTACTGATGCTTACCTGGGGTTGTTTTTTAGTGTATTTACTAAAAATTCATGAAGATCTATACCAGTGGAATCTGTGTATTCTTGGCTGGAATCTAAGGGGGAGCGGGGGGTGGGGAGAGAGGAAGAGAGCAAAATTACTTTCAAAAAACATTAATACAATTTATTTTTTTTTTACAATTACTGCTGAACATGGTATTTATGGATTTATTTGGGTTGGGTTTTGGTTTGTAAGGTGGCCATGTACTTTAACAGTTGAGCAAGTAAGCTCTGAAAGAACACCCTAGATTTTAAAGCATCATTTCAAAGACTGAGATGTATAAATGCAGTTAATTTCTCCATCCCTGTGCTTTGTTTCACAAATACCTGGCTGCCAGCTGGGCCAAGATACATTGAAATGCCACATAAGTAAGGATTTGTGGAATTGAGGGACACAAGATGGACAAGTGCTACCTGTCTCAAAAAGATTTCTAGCTTTCAAGATATTTCCTACACATTGGTTGACCCAAGATGTTTAGATAAACATTCTGGATCCTTTATTTGAAGCAAGAGCTGTACAATGATTTGCCAGCTTAAATGCATAAAGTCTTCTACCCTTAGGAGGCATTAGGACACACGGACAGAGACAGGCTTATGTCATTAATTTTGCTGTCATTTTTACTTATGTAGTTACACCTTTGCTCCAAAACTTTATAAGAAAATTCTAGATACTATCAGAAGTAAAATAAATAAGTAAACAAGAACATTGACTTCTGTTAAATAAAGATCAGAAAAAGTACAAAGGTAGTTGTCATTCTCACTTAAGTTCCACAAAACCTGTAACAACAAAGTTTAGGAATAAGATAATAACTTCTGACTAGTAAAGTCAGTTTTCCAAAGAACACTTGGGCACAACTGAGGCAACACAATTGCTCTTATGCTGGATCTGTACAGCTAGACAGGCGAGAAAGGAAAAGCATTTGCTGGAGTACATGTGTTTGATGAAGCCTCAAAAGCACTGTACCCTCTGGGACCAATTCCTTCTCCAGCTCAAAGATGTCTGATCTACTTGCTTCATTTGACAAAAAAAAAATATTTCATATTTATGCAATGTCCTGGAAGCAAACTGCATTTTCTCTAAATATTCTTTATCTACCAGTACATTTAAAAGCATAATGACAGATAGCAAACCTCTTGATAACATTTTTCTGGACAGTTTATCACTGGATTTTTCCTTTTCCGTTTCATCTTTTTCAGGCTTTTCTTCTTTTTCAAAAGACTGTGACAACTGGATCTGAATTTTCTCCTGCCAAAAGTAAAAATCAGTCATTATGGAAATTGTTTCAAATTATATCTGCAGGAGAACTGTTTTGTACTATACTACCTGTAAAATAAGGAAGTAACAAGGCAAAAAATTGCCTTCATATTCTTTCTGATCACACACGTACTTTATGGAACCACAAAAAGCAGTTATTTATCAGCAAATCAAAAACTACCAAAAGACATAGAAAATTCCATACACATTTTAGAATTTACACGCTGAATACTATTTCAAAATTAATCTGAAGTATCTTATTTGATACACATATGAAAATATTCCAGTTTTTTTCAGATGTATAAATTTTATACAGCTTCTAAATGTAAGTAATGCATCATCCACAATGCTTTTTTTTCCCCATTCTTCACACTTCTTGACTATAAAAGCTTGTTTCAGGTTTCAGTTTGGTTTATACCATGAAAAAAAATTAAACAAATGTTTCAATCTAAGACAGACAACATTCCCAGATCCACAAAAAGGGAAATATTTACAGCACAGTATATCAAGGCAAAATTTGCAAACCTTACTATCATCAAGGCTTACATTCTTCAATGCCTGTATATTTTGACAGAGCAGCTTTGTGTGTAATCATCTCAAAATCCATATTTTTATACAAATAGGTAAACTGTCATAAAACCTGTTTCCCAAATACAGCAAAAAAAAGAGCTTCCCTTTGAAACTGTAGTGACATAATGGTCCCCTAAATAGTGGAAGACTATAATTTGTTTTTCATGCCTCTTTACTCTTTAATCAAGATTGCCAGTGAAGGACTACCATACTTCAGAGAGCGCAACGAAAGGAGGTGCGGGAAAATGAGACACCATGTGTCTGAATGACTCCATGAGGAGGAGTGGCAAAATCCCATAAGAGCAAGACTGGAGGGCAAAGGGAATCCTATACTTAATGAGGTTATGGTTAAAAACCAGTTTCAATGTGCATTTTTGGAGTGACAACTTTTTCAAATAAGGAAAAAAAAATTTGCTGAGTTTTATCAGCTCACTTTCATTATGGTTTTTCCCGGGATTAAATGATTTAATTAAACATGAATTCATAGACACCTTGCAAAACAGCATTACAAGTGTGAAGGCATCTCAGCTTTTGAGATTATCTATGCCCATGTCTGATAAAAACCATTATCAATCACTAATAATGAACTCTTTTGTATAATTGTTTCTTAGGTATTGAGACTTCACTTGGCCATAAACCTTAAAGAGTCTAAAACAAGTCTTTGCATTCCTCACGTCACAAATCCGAATATAATTCAAATTAACAATTTATTTGTCACTACAAAGTGCACCACACCTACTGCACCTAGTAGCTGCAGAACGTTATTTGAAAAAGAAAGAAACAGTTTATGTCTTAAGAAATTATTTCTGATTTAGATCCACCAATGTTATTCATTTTACAATCCCATTCTACAAAACTATCAGCAAATTAAAGAAATTTTCAGTCTGATTTTCCTTCACTAGAAAATTGATTGACAACATACTCTGAATCCATCCAGTAAAAGTAAAAACATACAGCAACAGTTTAGTCAAAGGATTTCAGCAAGTAATCATTTTCATACTTCTTTCCCCAACAAGAGCTAAAAAAGGAAAAGCCATCTGAACAGCCAGTTCTTCTACTACCACCAATTTTACTTCAAAGTGTGATACAACAGAGCTATGTTCTATATCTCTAAATCCAGCAATCTCTAAAACCACCAACAGCTTGAATTCACACAAGTCAGTATAAAGTAACATTGCAGACCCTGATCTCCCTCCACTCCCCCTCCTTTGGGTTGGTTTATTTTCCTAAAGAAGAAGTTGTTCAATCTTTTGAAGGTTTATTTACTTGTTACCCATAATAACAACTGTCATTCATATGAAAATAGCCCTTCCTTAAAAAGAGCTGAAATGGATCATCCTAATGTTCATACTTCATATTAGAGCATACAGTATCAGCACCTAATATTTAAAGGATGGCAAGAGAATAAAGATTTAGTATATTTACAAAGACAAAAGCTCAAATAAATCAGTTACAATCTTCCTCCTATAGTAAACTGATAAGCTTGTACCTTCATAGCACCTTTTAGTAAAGGGCTGCCAGTGCTTTTTAACAATTAAGGTTTAAAAATCTGTGAGCTTTTACCCACATTTCTCAGTGAGGAATGGTATCTTTCTTCATGTTGCAATTGCTCAAAAATACAAACAAGTGTGTCAGAAAATAAATTTATCTGCTTAAGACAATTTGTCTGGTCTGCCAACCTCTTTCATTACAGCCTTCTGAGAAGAAGCAAACAGCAGTGGCAGCAGTGACTCGCTAAGTGACTTCTCCACCTGCACGTGCCCAGGAGCTCTACCTGCCAAGAGCTGCTGTACACACTAGGGTGGAAGGGGGGGACTGATAAACAGGCACAGGCAAGACTACAGAGTTATCCCAAAACTCACACCAGTTCTTAGTTCAGTAAATTTTTCATCCTATCAAGGCTAACACTTTCTAATCATTAAAAATTAGGATTCTTCAAGTCTTATTGGCAACATTATCCTGAATTTTATTCTTCTCAACTCTTAAAATCCATTTTAAGTATGGACACAAAACTGGAAGTAATTTTTTAAGTTGCAATCACTGATACAACAGAGCAGTGACTTTTCCAGCACAGGAAGGCAATCACAGAGGTTACTCTCGTGCTGCCAGAGAGGGTTGTGCAAGATGATCTCTCACTTCACCTAGCCACTGGACCTCCCACGCATCCCAAGCACAGTTAATGCATATACATCATGCTGCAAAGTGGGGGGCTTGAGGCAGTCAGCAGCCGATCGGTGCTCACAGAAGAAATCTATGCCATTCCCAAAGATTTTTTGGGAAAGAAAGCAAAGTGAGTGAAGAAATTGCCTGTATGAGTTGTTACAGAGGGTCATGGAAGACCTGTGCCCCATAGGATGTGCACTCCAGCATGAGAACTTGTAACACATTCCAACTTCTAACTCTTTTCTTCAACATGCATTTCTCCACTTTACAAGGAAGAATCAATTTTCTTCTCTCAATCATTTGCGTAGTTACTGGGATCCACAAGCCATTTTTTTCTAGATGAGTGTTTCTAAAGAAAACTCACAGCTACATGTAACTTTGTTTTGTAATACACAATCTGGTTTATGGTCTTCCTTTCATACAAACTTAAGATTATCACACAATTCAGCTCATTCTGTAGAGCTAGCTGTACATCTCTTCTATTACTGCAATAATTCCTTTCAAGAAGAATCTTGCAGTATGCACCTAAGGATAGATTCCCAGAGAATATGGTAACGAATGCCATCTGCGGAGAACGCTTATTATAAATGTCTGACTTTAAACCATTAAATACATGGTGTTGTATAGTGCTGGAGTTTTTAAAATCCTAACATCTATTATGCTTGAAATATACTGGCAATGAACAGCCCAAATTAGGATTCTCTCTTCCTGTAATTAGATACAGTGACCAGAAAAGTTAAACCCTACTGCTTCAGACTAAACAACAAAGCCCAAACTAGATCTCTCAGTCAATTTTTAAATCTTAGGCAAAATGTTACAACAGGGTTGTAAATCACTGTAAATATAATTAGCTCTTCTGTCATCTTTCAATCTCTTGCTCTGCAGCTTATACCAATCTAAGATTTAGATTTTCATCAAATTAGCAGGCCCAGTTTCAAAATTTCTCTAGTCATCTCTTCCAATATCAGTATATTAATGAAGGACTACAAAAAAATACTATGTTCTCAGTCTTCCCAAGAAAAAAAACCAACCTAGATACTTTGTGGTTCAATCTTACAAAATTAGCTTGACAAATACCTACATGAGTCCTCAACCTCCCTCCCTCCCCAAAACTGAATTACCACTCCCCCAGTAAAACCCACTCACACCCTGCTATGCTACTGGTTCCTTCTGCTTGTTAGGAAGAGTAAGACTTTTCACAAATGACACTTTAGAAGCTTTTCAAATAACAGCAAAAGTCAACATACTTTATGAGTAAGCCACTAAGGATCATTCCAGTTCTGTTAGGAATGAAAAAAAGAAAAGCATTTTGATGTCCCTCATTTATACATAGAGCTAAAACCCGTAATAGTATTTTGTTCTAAAAATACAGACAGGTAAGAAAGTAAAGTCAGGAAAGCTAGATTTTGTTTAAAAGTATTTTTACATATTTTGTCCAGCATTTAGGAACATCTTAATAGATTAGTCTTCAGACAAGTGTTAATACATCTACCAGCAACTATGACTAATATGCAGGAATTCAGTTAAAACACCAGAACTTAAAACTGTTTAAATTTTCTAAATATAAAAAAACCTGATAAATTATGCTGCATATTAATCACCATTTTCCTATCTTACTGATGGTAGACAGCACTTAATTAGCTTAAGATTGCCTCATGTGCACTGTAGCACTGGAAAGTTAAAACAACTAACAAAACTCCCTTGCCTGTTCCCCAGATATCAACCTGATAGTTCAGAAAAACAAAGCAGCAAATTCTTCATCTGAAGTTATGACCTCTATTGAAGCTGTATTTAAAAAAAAAAAATAAGATCATATGGTATCTCAATATTTAAAGAGCACCAAAAAGATTTTCTTTTGAACAATAAGTTACTTCAAATTGTTTCAGAAACTTCAGTAATTGGATTTTTACCTGAAGGTCCTGGGATATTTCAGCTGTGGGAGGTGGTGGATACTCTTCACATACAGCAAGGCTCCGAACTAACTTTAACTTTGTGTTTGACTAAAGGAAAGTATGTAAAATTAAAAACTATGGCTTATAAAAAGATTATATAAATATACCATAAGCCGTTATTTTTCCTTTGTTTTTATGTAAAACAAAATGGCTGAAAATGGCATTTTGAATATCTTAAATAGAGTAAATAATTTATTTTAGGACGAAAATACCCAAGCAATCGCAGCTTTTGAAGGCACTGTCAGCACAATAGAGCACATCTAATGAAATGTAAATAAAATCTTTGGGAAAGTGTTTCTCTCTGTAACAATAAAAAGCCACTAAAAATATAAAGGCAAACCACAAAAGCAGACAACTAGGCAAGACAAAAACCCAACAGAATAAAACAAAGCTTCAATGCCAAAAAATAAAACTAAAGGCACTTTTCACAAAGTAACAAAGCTTCATCAAGCATGAAGGGCTTCCTTAGCATGCCAGCACACAAGTCTACTGTACCTTCGACCTTTTTGCTGTCTGTCCAAAAGAGTGCGCTGGCCGCTGAATGATAGGCATAACAGAAAAGGTTCATATTAAACTTCAGTAGTACAATTTTATTAATGCAAAAGTCTGTATAAGAGAAAGCTTTAACAGTTATTACTGACATGATGGTCAAATTGTGAAAGGAACAGCAGGTGCTTTTGGCTGAAGGATTATATGCTCTCGCAATTTCATTGTGCTTGTCCTTGATTTCTCTTCTGCATTTATGAATAATAGATATTACAGGAATTTAACAGGAAGCAAGCATTATTCTTGGTCAGTAAGATCCAAGCAGTTTACTCTCTCAGCCAGCTCCTACATTTTCAACTCCTGTGGCCTAATTTCCTTGGCAACATGACATGTTTTTTATACATTTTCTTCCTATTCCTGAAACCTACCTGGAAAAATGATCTAAGAAAAAAAAAAGTGTTGCCTGTACCAGGGGAACAGATGATGACCTGTCATAAGCAGGTTAAAACATACGTGTTTTTTTTTTTTCATCTCGGGACCTGTGGAAGTTGACTTAAAAATGGGCTACTGGTCGATTTTTTTTTTTTAATTTAGTAACTTACTACACATTAATTTGCTCTCTCCCCTCCCAGATCCTTTCTTCTGTTACTATTGTTTCTTTTAAAAAAAAGCATGAGCACAATTTTACTACAGTATGCACGACTGAAAGGCACATTTGAATCAACAAAATTGTCTAACAATTTCTTAACTGCATAGTTAAAACTAATTCAACCCTCTGTGACAGTTACACATGAATAGAAGGACTTACAGTGGCATAATGTAATTTAACTATTGGTTTCACTGTAGAATTATAAGCCATGAATAGACAAGCCTTTAACAGAACTGGTTTTACCGAGCGCAGGCCTAGTATTTGTAAGGACAAAGTAACATTGGTAATACAATTCCAAATGATGTTTAATGGACATGATTTCCTCCTTTATGAAATGGGTATCCTTTCAGGAGGAAACTAAATAAAAACTCCATTTAAAAACTACATGAAGACAGCCCTCCTTGCTCTAGGCTCATAGGAGCAGATGTCTGTCAAGTGCCTTAATTTCTTAGCAGGACACACATGTTGCTAAAAAGAACTCCTAACCTACAGTAAAGGCAGAAGAACCACTATTTCTCTCATTTTCCTCAAGTCACAAATGTCTTTTTTGGATGTTGTGCCAGCTTAGCTGAAGAGCAGGAGAAGGGGAGCTCATTTAAGCTCATTTCACTATGTAAGAGGATTTTAAATAGCAGCACTGAAAACTAACTGAACTCATCATCAGTTTTCTAAAGGAAGCTAACTGAGATTTTGAGCAGCAAAGACAGTTCAAACGTTCTCATACCTGGAACCATACTGAGTTTTGCTGTTACCTGCAAAATATTTTTTTCTTTCAATCAGCTATGCTGCAAGCACACATTGCATACTGAAAGCTGGCATTCTGCATATCTCTGGCAAAGTTTCTATTATACCAAGCTACTAAACTTTCAAGACCTGGATAATTTCCCAGCCTCATATCAATTACTCCAGCATCTTAGGTGGGTTCAAATCAAGTCATGTAAACTTAAAATCAAATCAGCACTGCCAGTGGAGTCCTCAGTTCACTGTCAAAACAACAAGAAAAAGAATCTACACTTGGGTGATTGTGTACCTTTGGCAAAATTTTGGAAGCTTTGAAGCCAGTATAAAACTAAAAAGAGTATATGGAAGGAAACACCCCAGAAGTACTTCTTTAGGGGAACAGGGCAGAATCAACTTAGTTATACAGGACATAAGATGTTTTAAACTGACCAGACAGAATTTTTAATACTGTTAACCAAAACTTTACACAAAAGTTACTGCTCACTAATTAAACATGACATACATATTTCAAATTTTTTTAAAGAGTGATTTAATAAAAAACCAAACAAAACAAAACAGAAGAGACTGTTGCTGGGAAGCAGGAACCATATAATAATTAAATTTAATTAAGATCTTTACAAAACATATCTCCCCTCCTCACCTTACCACAGTAAAGTCTCAGGACACCATCACAGCCAAAACTTAACTATGTTGATGCCAGATAAAGTGAAGCACATGCCCTCAAAATTCAACAGAGATACCAAAATTGAAATGATCTAGTATCAAATCTGAATTCTTCGTAAGAATGTTTAATGTGGCTTTTGGATTTCAGTCACAATAGAACAAGCTTAATGGTACATTCATGTTTTACGTGTGTTGTATCTCATCTTCCATTTTGCTTGCAGAATTACAGCTCTGTTTCCAGGCTGGAGTGCCAACCCAACTGACACTGACAATTATGTGCATTTAAAGACCTTTCAAAGATAGGTGTTTGCACTCTATGGGGAATAAGTGAAAGCAATATAGAATATTAAGGATAGTAAACTAAGGCATTTTAATACCATGGTGCTCAATTTCATGAGCACCTGACAATTTTTATGGACGAAATCAACGTCAATAACATTGAGGAGAGCTGGAGGGCCACTGCAGGAGGGAGATTCTCCCTTGACCGAAATGACTCAAATCTCAAAGTTGTACATGCGATAAGTATCATCCACCCATCAGATTAAAACTTGTTCTCTAGAAACAACTGCCTTGTAAAACAATCCTTTGATAGGTATGGATTCTTTGCTTTCCTGTGTAACTTCAAGGATATCAAAACCTGAAATACAAGCCTCTACATCCAGCTGTAACTGCGAGGAATAAGCACCACACACTTGACAGGTAAGAAGCACTGGAATCAATCTGGTATGGCTGGACTGCAGAGACAGCTGATGGGAGAAAAGGCCTATGATGTAAAGCCTGCACCTGGAAATACAAACCCCAAAGTCCTTTGATATCAATGGTAACTGAACTCACAAAACTTGAAGATGACTGGGCACAGTTCCTTTCTCAGGCAAAGCCACTCCAACTGGGGATAAGTACATTTCCACTGGAATTCCAAGACAACAGCTAGTCAAGGCTTATTGTAGCTGTTAATGTACATTTTCTGTCTTAAGGTCTGTGAATTTTAGTCCTGTCCTAATTTCTCTGCATTTACTAAGTTTTGCTCCTACAGAGCATCCTTATGTTCCTCATTTGTGAAAAACAATTTATAGCTACTTTAGAATATGTAATCCTTAATGAGTGCAAATAAAGCAATTTCTTTATATTTGCAGTCCTCAGACTTTTACTGACTTGAGAAAGCACTATGTTAATGAAAGCAAGATTAAAAATAAATTTATGCCCCATTAAAAGTCATTATTGGCATGATTTCAAGACAGTGTTTAAAAGCAAGTATTAGAAACAATTGCATAATGAAAATAATGATTAGGTCTTTGTCGTAAAAAAACCAAAACACAACACCTTCTACGACCAACTACAATATTTAATTTCCAACTGCAAACTAAAAAGGGAATTAAGATAGAGTTTACCAAACATCATACCCATCATATATATCCAGGCTTTCAGTGAGAGTATTTGCCTATTTTATTTTTTCCTAATTACCTCCACAGATCACGAATGTTAAATACAAAGTAAAGATCTGGAGCTGTTACATGCCTTCATCCATCATCACTATGCTGTCTAAACAAGTTGGATAAAAACAGGTCAGGCACAAGATGGGAAACTTAGAAGTGTGAAAAGCTTTGTGAGAAGGTACTGTATCTATTTCTGAACATTTCAGAGGACAGACATGACATGACAGAACTAAACCAAAAGTGTTCTAAGGACATCCAGTTTTTCACCTTTCTTCTAAATTAGGTCTCAATTTTAAATCCATTTAAGGGCTACAGTCCTAACAACCTCAGACAGCTTTATAATACTGAAGGAAAGCACAGGTGTGGTCTATGGTTACTTGCTGTCCTGTATCAGTGAGTAGCGACAGCAATTTTCCATGACACAATAGAGGACGAGTAATGGAAAAATAGTTTCACCACTGGACACAGAGGCATTTTCAACAGTTCAAAAGTAACCAAACAGAATCTGCCCAATCATTTATCTATTAAAAGTATTGTCACAGATTTTGGAGACAGAAACAGGTAAATCCTGACAAGACCAAAACAGGTGGGGCAGAGGCAAAGAAAGGCTTCAGAGAAGTCAAACTTTGGAACACAGAGAAAACAAAAGGTTTGTGCTAGTATAAAGGGAAGAAACTTGTAGAGAGAGAGATGTCTAGTTGCTAAGTAAAAAAAAAATAATTAGTCTAATCCCTCCAAAGGACAAGGATATCTGCTTAACTAGCATGAATCCAAAACAGAATTATACTCCCTTAATACATTTGCCTTGCCCATATCATATGGTGGATGCACACAACTGCTGCATTCATGCACCAGCCTCCATCCTTCTGTGAGGCTTTTTTTGTTGGTGGTATTTGGGTTTTACTCTCCACAGCTTGCAAGGGCTTTTCCTGATATGTACTGATATACAGCTTTCTCTCAGCCTGTTACTGCCTTGGCAATCACCATCCCATCAAAAATCTTACACCTACTTATTAATGGTTACTTCTCAGTGCAGAGATGACAGTATTTAAGACTAAAATTAATCTTCTCCCCAACCATCACACTGCATGGATTGTAAAATAGCAACAAACTTCATTTTCTGGATTATACATAAACCAACAGGAATTTTGTGGAGATTTTAAATATTTATTTTAATGATCTTCACATTAGTGAATAAATGGCACTATCCTCTAAGATAAATCCAGGTTGTTTATTTAATTTTTTGTCAATATTTCCTGACACGTTAACTTTGTAACAGCAGTCCTCTTAGTGGATGAAGTATTCCCTGTCCCATTACCCAGTGACAAAGGCAACAAGCTTCAGACCCTGTATTCTACTGAATTCACAATTATTATTTTATCATCTGACCCGGATAAGATTAACAGGTGGGAGACAACAGTGACTGGTGAACCAAAAAACCTTTTTGATCACAAAAACTACCAGAGAGCTGACATGCACGTGACTTCCTTAAAAGCACATGAGTGCCTCTTATTTTCAGTCCCATTTAAATGTTACTTGCTGGTCACTTCAAAATATGTCAAATCAAAAATCTCCCCTAATAATCTCTACATTGATAATACTACTCTTGCACTGCTTAAAGAAATCAGGAGTGCTAGCCGTGTACTCTAATAAGGTATTTTTCTCATCACATTGTACCTCCAACAGCGTATGCAACAGCAAATAGGTTACTAATGCACATTATCTCAAAATAATCTGGAATTTAGAGTCACAGTAACATTTCAAAGTATAATAGCCAGTTTCTGGAACTGTGAGGATCCAGAAACATACCCGAATTCAAACACAATAGGTTTTGATAGAGGAAGGACCACAGCCTGTTTCTTACTTGGCTGTAAAGAAGTTAAATAGCAAGTTAGAAATCAAGTGATAACTGTTCTCAGGAATATTACTGTTGTTTCCCAATAGGTATGAAACCTATTAAGTAATTAGCTACTACCCAAGAAAGCCAAAACCAAACCCCATACTACTCCCACCCCCCAATTCATCCTCTGATACATTCAATTAGTAAACAAAAGAACACAACAAATTCCAATAAGCTTCTGATAATCTTCTCTAACATTTTTCAGCAAATCCCTTGCTCTTTTCCCCCACCAGCACAGTAACATCTAACCTGCACTTAATGAAAAGTCGTGCATCCAGTGAAACTTCACTATGCAAACTATTTCATCATCTATTAGTTAAAAACTTGCTGACTCCTCTGCCGTTCCCAGTAGTTTTGTTTACTATGGACAGGCTAAAATTTTTGTTTCGTATTTTAGCATAAGACGTGCTTTCAATGAAGAAGTCATATACGACATATATATTTGTGCTAGCAGCTACCACAGTACAAGTGACATTAACTTCTACTGACTTCAATTGTTGCAAGGGGCTTACATGAGCAAGGTTCTGCTTTGTAACTGACTGTCTTCGTATCACTCTGGAAATCAACATCTGCAGCCTACAAACTCAGTTGTTAATTACACTCGTAACAGTGGCGTTCTGATTCTGATGGGGACTCCTGAACACAACACTCACATCAACACCAAATGAAGGCGACAGTAAAGATGTCTCCCTCAAACAGCCTCCATTAGGCAGTTGCTCAGTTCATTGTACATATGCTAGATAATTATTTCATCCACTAGCTATTACTCCTGTCCAAGAACAAAACCCCTCACCAAACCCTGCAGCCATTGACAGCACCAACAGATTCATGTCTCCAGACTAGGCCTGGCTATACAGCAACACTTGTCTGCAGGAAGGCAGATTTGCCACTTGAGTCTCATAGGAGTTTCCACAGTAAAACTTGTTGAATGAGAAAATGTGAATAAGATTTTCCCAAGTTACTGAATGGTATGAAAATAAACAAACCTTACATTAATCTTTAAGGCTCACTACTGGGATATTCCATTGATTAAAGAAAATATGAACTCAGCTATAACATCTACCAGCTTTTCAGCAGCAGTTATTTCTCACATGTTACACAAGTATTTCATTTTAAGGTTTTATTTCTTTCATAAAATTATCTATTTACACTGGTGCCAGCCTTAATAAAGCCAGCAGATATTGAAGTGTAAAGCTGTATCGTTATTACTCTGGTCTACAAGATTTATTTGGAAGCAATTTAACATAGCAGATAGAGCTTACTTCACTCAGCGGAATACTGAATTGTTAGCTTCGAACAAAACTACTCCTGAAAGAACCTTTACTCAATTCTCAGTAATAAGAATCTAATAAGCTACTGCCCTGTTTTTGCAACCCACAAGAAAATACTGCCATACCCCATATCCCAATCAGGATTTTTATCAGAAAACTGTTTATTATTATCCCACAGACACAAAATTCTTATGGAAAACTAGCTTTTGTCTAACAGAAGCTTCTGTGTTTTCTGTTAGAAATTTGCCCCATTTTCTAGGTTGTGCCAGAAAATTTCAGTTGCTTTCCTTAAATCCTCACCTCATCCAAGACACAGTCTTCAATGACCAAGCAGTCATCCTCAGTCAGGAGCTGGCTAGTTTGTCCCATGTGAAACAGACCCATCTTTCAGGACTCTTGAGCATAAACACTAACTGCACAACTAAACCTCAGAAGTATTAAGTCTGCTGCCATAAATTCTTAACCCACCCTTACTGGTGTGTTCTCCTTTAACACAAGATATTTTCATACAGTTCCCCCTCTCTCTCATTTGAAATTTGATTCCACAATTTCTTCATAGGTCCATTTCCCACCTTGCAAAGGCCACTCATTCAGTGTATGCATGAGGACTGCTTAAGCTTTCCTACCTAATAAATCACATACCAAAATTGTCAAGCAGTGAAGAACAGAGGAAAAGGGAAAGCACGGAGAATACTAGCTAGCAGTCAGGATGGGATGATAGCTGACCAGCTCACTCCACCATTGATGTAGGGAGAAAGAAGCTGGACCTTCTGCTGGTGGCTAGGGCAGGACCCAGACCTACTGGCCTCAGGAGCTCTGCTGACTTGATTCCTCTGACACCTGGGGATTTGGATTACCTACATCTGATTACTTTAGCCTTATGCTGTACAGCTCTGCTGTAAGAGTTACACCTGAGCCACCTGTAAGCTGCACATAGCTCAGGAGCCCTAGATTGGCCACCTCTGCTCAGGGCAGACATGCTGAGCTGTGCTGTACTGTACTGCTTTGTTCATCAAGCAACACCCAGAATTTTAGTGTTTTGATCAAACCACACTATTACTATATAGTGTAATCTTAACACGGCCCAGTCTCTGAAACTGAGGATTCAGTGACAGCGAAAGATAGCTTGAGTGCTGAGTTTTTCCCTTGCTCTGCTACAATGAAAAGACTCAGGAACTCAGGAAAACACAAATACAGACAAATTGTCTGGTTCCCATGAAAACTGCTCATCTACTTCAAACAATTAAAAATTACTGACTCTCATATTTACATGAATATAAACAGAGAAGTGGGGCAAAGGAGGAGAGAGTAAGCAATAATCATCCTACTTGCTTCCCTAACACCAGTCAAGTTTTCCTGACCTGTACCAAAGAACAACATAAGAGGATCATAAAAAAGGGAGAAGAACAAGACAGACTTATTTTACATGATATACTAGCAAAAAATAAAGTGAAAAAGCTTCTTACCGGCATATTGTTTTTGCTATCAGGACAACTTTCATCCTTTTCCACTTGAATCTGCTCGTGACTTCCTGATTTTATAAGGTTTTCAACTGGGTCTGTATCTTTAAATTCAGCTTCTGAACCCTTCATTGCATCAGTTTCATCTTTTACAGTAAGAATATCAGACATCCTCATTAGAAAAGGTTATTTTAAAATTCTACAAGAAATATGGAACCTTTAGGACAAAAAAAAAGTAGATCACTGAGTAATTTTAAAGTAATTAAAAAAAATTACATACCTAAACAGCTACCAAGCATAAACATGATTTTGCTGAAAAAAGATCCCCCCTCCTGTTACAATATTTTTTCCTATCCTGTATCAGAGGGAGAGAGCAGTAATTTTCTTTTTAACCACTTTTATTAAGAAGCTTAAAATAACAGGCATCTATACAAATGAGAACTAAGCTACACTATAGGATAATGCTTACAGATTTTCCCTTCTGTATTTTAAAATAAACACCTGAGCATTCAGATAATCCAAATCAAACTACCTTCCAATAGAAATAGGGGAAGCTTTTCTTATTTGAAAGGAAAAGAGAATTACATATAGATTTATTTTACAAGATTTGAAAGTAAACAGATGAGTCATAATGCACCAAGTGTGCAAACATTCATAAATTTAAATTAAAACTTGTAAGTTCTGTAGCTGCCAGGTAACAACTGGATAAGTTCTGAATACAGGAACTATCTTGTCTGCTAAATGTAGCAGAACTAGTCTTAATAAAATTAAGCACTCTCTCAAAAGCAATAAAAAAGAAAGAGACAGCTTTTGTAATTAGGATAATTACAACCATTATCAGTAATTATAATTTATAATAATAATTTAAATACTA
>NW_010109861.1:0-15275 GCF_000699245.1 Pterocles gutturalis
GTTCCAGCCGGTTCCCTCACGGCCCCACCCTGGGGCACAGCCCAGCCCCTCAGCCAGCCTGGTGGTGCCTCTGAAAAACACATCGAACAAAGGGCAAAACGCTGCACAGCTGTGAGCAATGGAAAGTGTGAGAACAGCCCTGGCAGCACTTTATAAAGTTTGAAAAGTTATGACCATTATTAATACGTAACTGATCAAAATTAATTTTAAGATTTATTGTATTAACTCTTCACTATCTTGACAGCAAGATTACACTTTCAAACATTTACACATGAAGTACATGGACAAAATGAACAACCGAGCCATTCATCTGCTCTCAAGTTACATATGTGTGCACCTTGAATCCTGTGTCAGTTTTGGGCCCCTCACCACAAGAAGGACATTGAGGGGCTGGAGCAGGGAAAAAAAAGGGTCTGGAGCACAGGGCTGACGAGGAGCGGCTGAGGGAGCTGGGGGGGTTCAGTCTGGAGAAGAGGAGGTTGAGAGGAGACCTCATCACTCTCTACAACTGCCTGAAAGGAGGGTGCAGTGAGGGGCGTGCTGGGCTCTGCTCTAAAGTAACAAGTGACAGGACAAGAGGAAATGGCCTCAAGTTACACCAGGGGAGGTTTAGGCTGGATATTAGGAAAAATTTCTTCACTGCAAGAGTGATCAGGCATTGGAACAGGCTGCCCAGGGCAGTGGTGGAGTCACCATCCCTGGAGGGGGTCAAGAAGTGGTGCTTGGGGACATGGGTTAGAGAGTTAGGTGGTGTTGGGTTGGACTTGATGATCCTTGAGGTCTTTTCCAACCTTAATGATTCTATGATAACGTAAAGACTGAATGAGCAAGCTTTGCAAGCCACACGTAAATGCTTACATTTGGTATTTTGATCCATATGCCTATATTATAATCAAAAAACCTGCTCCCTTAAGTTACTCATTTGTAAAGCCTACATCTTCCTAAATAAAACAGAAGTTGTAGCAACAATCTTTCAGGTTGACCATGAATTTCAGTGAAATACAGTTTGTTAGAACTGTATGTTAAGCATGATGGGGATTCCACCCATTTTTACTAAGAACCTGATTTTCAGGAGTCCAAGGTGCAACAGCACTGCCAGCTACATAAGGAAATCAATTACATATATATTTTGCAGTTTTCAAAAGGCATTCTCAGGAGGCTGTTAATCAGAGTCAACTATAAGAAAGTACTTACATTGCCATGGGAGAAAATATGTCAAAACAATACACGATACTGCTTATTTTTTTATTCAGTGGTGGAAAAATACTTTTTGTTTTTATTTTCACTACAAAAAGAGAAGATAAATTTTCAAACAAGACGAATGCAGACCCTCAAACATCTACATTTTATCTTCTCCCCCACACTAAAATGAAAAGAGACTATAATTTTCTAATTTCTTACATTCAGCTCCAGGCAAACAAGCCAAACCCTGAACTGAATTATATTAGTATATCATGCAAAGAAGTTGTTTAGGACTAATTTAGACATGATATTTAACAGGATTCTGCGTGTTCATCAGCATCTCTAGAAATAGCATTAAGGGAAAATGCAATAAAACCACTCTTTGAAAATAAAATAGCCTTGTTTCCAGAACTACAACCTCAGTAATGCTGTATGGGTTTTTTTACTCCAGAGTTAAGTATCTCTCTTATATGTCTTCCCTGCCTTGATTCTCATTTGCATGACCTGAAAATCATGGAAACAATCTGAGATGAGAAGAAACAAGGAATAAGTCACAATAAATAGGTCTTGCATGTAAAATAAACTCTTTAAGATGACAGAGCTTGAAAAGAGGGTTGAAGAAAGAGAAAATGTAAAATAAACTTCTGCTTAGAAATGTAATTAAAAAGCCTGAAGTGACAGCTGCAATATTTTATGACTGTGAATTTACAAAAAAAAAGGAACACACTAGGCCAAAATCTACAGTAGCTCCCTACTAGAACCTTAAGTAAATGGCCTTTTGCCTTCAGACAGGATTCTTACCACTTATTTCAACACCTAATTGAGGCACCAAGTGCTTCAGCTAACTGCAACTGAAAATCATGGGGTTTACCCTTCTGGTGTTGGTGTTGCTGGCTAAGTCAGACAATGGTCAAAAGTATCAGACTGAGACTGAAGTGTTTAAGTTTTACGTTAGGAGAAACAGGTATCTTCTCTGAGGTGCAGAACATCCCTCCTTATAGAGACAGCACTGACAAACACAAGGGAGAGAAGAACAAAACCAAAAATTTCAATGGGAGTTTCAATATCAGCTCTGTGCTACCAGTGGAACACCATCTCAGTGCAGGATTCCGTTGGGATTACCTGTCAGTAGGCTGCAAACTTCCTTCATGGGGGCTACGGATTCCATCTGTTCATCCATACCCTTTAAAAGCACCATCTGCCCACCACCCTGAAAGTGCAACCTGGAAACTTTCCACGATGTTCAAATCACTGTTTTAAACACTGAGGTCAGTTTAATATGGTGAGTCCTCCAGACTGTGAATTCTACATCCTTTCCCACTGTATGGCACTGTCTTGTGCTTTCAGAGGAGAAGGGAAAGGCTTCTCCACAATGTCACAATAGTATTGATTTTTGAAGTATAAGGAAGAAAAGAAACAGCTCATCTGTTTTTATTACCATCCATAAACAGTGACAAAATAATCTCCAAATTAGAGAGACAGATTTGATTAAACACATCAGAGTTCAAACACACTCACTAGCTATGCAAACAGAAAGAAGCAAGCCAGCATTTTCAAAATGCCTCAGAATATATGAAGGAAATTATACTAAAAAAACTTCTACAGAGGGAAAAAAAAAGCTCAATAAGAAACTAAGGTGCTATACTATCAATAATACATCCCCATTTAGCAAAGCATTTTAAACTATGCTCTTTAAGCAGCCTGATGAGTAGCTAAATACAGTGAAAGTTAGTGTGTACGTGGATGTTGTGCCAGCCCAGGTCTAGAAAACTGAAAGGAGAAAAAACCCTTTTCAGTGAAATATTTGAATTAAACAGACCTGTATTAAGATAGTGTTCCAACACTCATTACTTCTTCCCATATTATTTAATTCCAGGAAAATTATTGTTTAAAAACAAGAGTGCTATATGACAAGAACATACTGACATCTGCTGGCATTCTATAAATGCATTTCTCTAAAGATTAGGATTTCATGCCCTCAACCTTTTAGTCTGATCTAACGGGGCTGCATAACAAATTATCATTGTCCATATCTGAATATGACAAATTAAAATAGCATTCTATACTTCCAATGTTAAAATGTGTGTTACATTCTGTAGCTAAACAGCCTACACAAATATACTTCTCTTCCATATTTGATTTCTAAAGTATCACAGGAAATTATTTTTGCCTAATTTGTATAAAGATGTTCAGTGATAGGGCAGATAATTTACATTCAAGTAATTATTTCCCTAATTTCTTTGACAACAAGAGATTAGTATTTCCAATTTACTATCCAAAGATGTAACTATACCTGTCACTCAGGCACGGCTCATAATGCTATGTATTGTTTCACTGTAATGGTTAGCAAATTAAAAGAACAGATTTTATTTGTATTGGTACCATAGCAAAAGAACACATGTAAAGAAAACACTGTAATCATCGAGCAAACCACATACTGAAAGTGGTACCAAAATACGCTGCAGAAGATCCATTATCTCTTGTTGTTCAACACATTCAACATAGGTATTTTGATGATCAGAATACAGTTCAGAAGACTGAACAACTTTCAAATCTACAGCATGCAAAAGTCAAAAATCCTCGTTAATGCACGTAGTTCCTAAAGCAGCTAACTTGGCATCATTGTGATTATGGAATATTCTGTAAATCTTCATGCACTTCTAGATTTATTATTTGAAGAGAGTGCAATATATTTATGTAATGCTTGCTGTTGGAATCACAGCTTAGCATTTCCTCCCTTGTGTGTGCTGTAACACAAAGTTATGGTTGATAATTTACACGCAAAATAGAAGGAATTCAAAATTATAGTTCATAGTGTCAGCAACTCGGACGTGTTGCACATAGATACTGAGGCATAAACTTAGTCCTAGAAACAACGACACAAATCATTAAATATGAACAATTTCCAAGCTGTGCTTAGCGGAAATGATAAATACCTTCATATTTTTGCACTTCCAAAACAAAAGTCAGCTGCAAGGTCAATGCCTTTTATCAGCTCATTAGCTATATACATTTAATACATGTGAAAGGATAAATGAAAACACTGAATTCAGCTTTCTAATTCACTTACATTTTCACTTCATGCACTAACCAGCATCTGTATTTCTCAGGCTAGACATACTAGAAGAGGTGACAGGAGTTTTTAAACATGAAAAAAATCACAGCTCTCTTCCTTGTGAAACTTTAACGGAAAACCTTTAGAAAACCAGATAAATGCGTGGTTCTGACAGGAAGCAGCAGTAGTACCAGCTTGTCTGGCTCACAGCTGTATGCCTCAGCCATGAAGCAATGCTTCATGTAACCTTCCACCCAGAGGAAGGAGACAGCACAGACCAACCTCTTAAGCGACACAAGCCACACACAGCAGTGTAAAACCAAACACTCACCGAGAGCTTGCCAGGGAACAGAGCTGACTGCCAGTGACACACAGAGACACCCAACAACTGAGCCATAAGTGTTTATGCAGCACACACAGCATCAGCACAAGAGCAAGTAATTCACAAGCAATTTCACAAGAACCCAGCTACTCACATACTCCACAGCAGACACTATCCAATTCCCATGTTCAGCTATCGGCAGAAACACACAGGTCATCTCGTGACATCAGTCATGCTTCTCTTGTTGCCAGTCTGTCCATCTTTCATAGGTGTGCGTGCATGCAGTCCTAAGACAAGGCATTTCTTACTCTTTAAGCATTGTGCCAGTAAGGACCACCCATACTGAAGTGTCAAGCTACAATACTACTGCGTTATAACATTCATTTGGAATTCCCTTTCAATTTCCTCATTTGAGACAGTTTTATTAAATTATTTAAACTTCTAATATATTAAACATCAGCAGAGCAAATTATTAAAAAAAAAAAAAAGGAAAAGAAAAGAAAGGAGAATATGTTATTACCCTAAAATCCTCCTACTCTTTAGTATGTAATTCCAGATTCTTAAAATCCACAGATGACAGCAGCCAGCCTTTCAGCAGTGAGAGAAAAAGCACATCCCTTGGAGATCCCCAGAGCCAGTCTTTGACTATGGGATAGCTGGTTTTCCCCAATCAACCCAGCACATGCTGTCGCCACAGTTATTACACAGATATCAGGCCTGAGACATTAAAAAAAAAAAAAAAAAAAAAAAAAAAAAAAAAAAAAACCCCCAAAAAAAAAAAAAAAAAAAAAAAAAAAAAAAAAAAAAAAGGACACCCTTTCTCTTAGTACTTGAGAGGACTCAAAGTGCAATGATCCTCAGTGGTGCGACCTCCACCATGAACTGCTCTGATGTGCATCAGCAAAACTAATGAGGGAGGTAACAAGAGGAGCCCAAATTATACCAGATTAAAAGACACCAACAGTGTTCCTCTTCCCTGTTATGATTAATATTATTTCTACTCTTGTAAAATTTACTATCTACAAGAATATACCTACCATAGAAATCCGGATTCACATTTTAGCCTACTCCTTTGTGACAGTGCAAATATCAAAACAGGAAAATGTCTACACTATTTTTAACATCACAGCAGACTTCCTAGCTTTCTTTTATTTTGCCTGCTTGCAAAGCTTTAACACAGAGAAGCATTATATTGACTGTTAGATATATTTATTAAGAATTGCATCTCTTTTAAGACATGCTATAAAGCAATACTGATTCTAAGAACTGTTGATGCCCTATTATTATTTTCTATTCCACAACACAGGAAAAACCCCCAAACACAACAGTAAAAAACCCACACCAAAACCCCACCACACCAAGAGGTCAGGCATACAATGTCAATCAGCATCAGCTGCAGAGCAGTTCAGGATACAGATCCCGACAAGACCATCAGAACTTTAACTCTGTGGTCTCCACTGTAAAACAAATTTGCTATTCGAGCCGAGGTAACAGTGCTGACTGGAACGAAGGCACTGGTACCTGTGTTACCACTAACTGTCAAGAGACCTGATTTTCACCTGTATCGCTGTTACTACTGCCAATTATGAAAAAAGGGGCTGAAGAGCAGCCAAGGAGCCAAGCGTGCTCACCAACGTTCTCCCAAAAGCCCAAATTATGTAGAATAAGCCTGAAGTACAACCACGCAGACTTCCTGCCACTGCTGCCTGCTGTTTGCCAGGCAGCACACTGAAAACTTCAGCTTCTGGCCTCAGAAACACACGCCAGAGATCAGGCATTTTAAGGAGAAGACACAAAAGATCTGGTACTGTATCTACCACGCTGGCACTCTCTGTGTGCATGGGTGTTTGTGCGACTACAGTAACGCATGATGTTACTAACATAAGCCAGTCATGCTCGTCAGCGATGCACTGATGTACCTGCTAAAAGAAGGATTTTGCCATGTATGTCCAACTGCCCATTCTGTGATCCTTCATCCTTTATTCCCCACTGTAGAAGTACTGATAAAGTCTAAAAAATGAAAAAGTTCCTCCAAGTCAGCCAATCGGATACAGTGCATAACAGTTATTTGCTGGTACAGACCTCCCCCGGCAATTTCTGTCACAGGCAGACTGAGAAAAAGAAATTATTTAAAAGATCATGAGCAAACCACGTTCAAAGCATTCTGCATCCTTGTGTTCTCCAAACAATAGCTCTTTCACACCTCGGTGTTATTACAATGCCTCACACAAACCTTCCTTTCCTACCTCTTCGCTAAATAGCAGTTTTAGCAGAATGTGACAGCTGCAATACTAGCAAAACCAAAATTGTTAATTGTTACTTTTACCTCAGTAGTTCCAGAACCAACAGGGAAGAACAAATAGGAAAATCAGGACTGGAGAAGTGCCACACTTAGGGAACACACCTACTGCAATGGCTACCATGAGACCACACAGTTTTTCTTTGCAAAGTGGAAATAATTCTGCCAGATGCAAATAGAGACCATAATATATGTACAGTGCAACACTAGCGCTGGTTTTTAGACGAGAAAAACCCTTAAACTGCCTAGGAAAGTCTTCATTTCTTTTGACTGTAGTAAGCAAAACTGACATGCATCCACAGCAGTAGCATAATTGAACTTATTAGGAGAGCTCTTAGCATAAGAATATAACACTTAAAAGTGCAAAAGCAAAGTTTACCTGATTTTTAAAGAAACTGGAACCATACTATGGGCTCCTGTAACAAAAAAGATGGACACCTCTTATTACAACAAGAGATTTTTACGCGTTCATTATGTCTAAATATTTAACTATTTGTTTTTATTTCATTGTATGTTTTTATTTTCTTGTCCTGTCTCATCTATTATTGCTAAATTATATCTTTGTATAAAATTTATAAGGAAATTGTATCTTCCTAAATTTGATCACTTTGTGTTTCAAAATTAAGTTACTTTTGACTACAGACAGGGTTTTCACCTAGTACACAGAGATGGTATTATGACCTCTCCATCCTTTCCAGTTGTCTCCGAGAGATCCCCCCAACGCTGCAGAACTCATTACAGGACAGTACCAGAAGTTTATTGTGGTACGCATTTGGATGCATTATACCAAAAAAGCACCTCCATATTTAGAATATAATAAAATATTTACGTTCCCACACAGACAAGTTTGTACATAATGAGATTTCAAGCAATACTCAAGTCTGTTTTAAAATCCACTCAGGTGCTAACAAACATACATATCTTAGGAAAGGTGGTTCTCTGTCTGCAAAGAAACAGAAGTTGGAGTTGATTCAAAGGCAAGAATACAACCACGAGGACTGAAACAATGGGAAGGGCAAAACCTCAGGCTAACCACATTAAAAGGAAAACAAGTAAGAAGCGTCATCACCAGAAGCAGATTATATAGCTGCAGTGAAATGACAATTGCTGAAAACAACACTGTGCTCAAAGTGATCAAAGGGGCCAGACTACTTGGCTGCATCCTTCTGCCCATTTGAACCAGTAGGTCCCAGCAAGTCCTGATTCATCAGGTGCTTTATTGGGTATGACAGTTCCCAGAGTGAGAATGAAAGACTGTATGAGCACCAAAGTCCACATATTTGAAGGCATTTTACAGTGGGAGGAGTAAAGGATGGCTTCAGTATCAAAGGACATATGATTTTAGAACGAGGCTTATCCAAAGCAGAAGAATCTGTTTGTGTGCTGTACCCCAGAGTGCCCTGGGCATTGGCTACTAGGGAAGCCTCTAACCTTCTCCATCCAACAACTGGGCTTTATGGTTGATTTTTCCCAAGTGGCATAAGATCCTTAATAATCAGCTTCAGCCAGAGGTTCAGCACTCAATCAAAATGAAAGCAACATTGTAAACCAGAAACAACAAAACAAAAAAATAAACCAAAAACTCCTGGGTAGGTATCAGAGATTGGACAACAATGATAATGAAATAGTGTGTTTTTAAGTCGAGGACACTCACAATGAAGCAAGTGTGCAAAACATGCAGTATGGACAATTTTGGTATTTGGCAAGAGTTCAATACTTGCAATGACCAGGGAAAACCCAATCGATCCCCTGCGGAGGCAGCTGCAAACTAACACATTATCACGATGGCAACAGAGGAGAGGTCATCATGGAGTGAAAGAGACATCTGGAGAGTATCCTAAATTAAGGAGTGGGAAAAGGGGGTCTAATATCACAGAAAGATCAAAGGATATCTAGATCCATTAATCTTCCTGCTGGGTCACTCTATGTGGCTCAGTTCAAACTGCTCTCTGGGACTTCCTTAGCATTTATATTGTTGCAGACTTAAAATGGATATCACCATGTGGTAGATGACATTTCAGGTGGCTCACCTTCGATGTTAGAGGACAGGACATTTAAGTAACTACTCACATACACAGTGGACTGTCTGTAGTGGAGTGACTTTTTTTTTTTTTTTTTTTTTAAATCCTAGAGCTTCACTGCAGAGTTTCATTGTAACAGAAGATAATATTTCATCAGATTATTTCCTGTGACACTGATCAAAGACAACCACCCAGTAGCATGACTTGAAACTGATGCTTCAGTATCTTTTCCCACCAAAGAAGCAAGACTGCAAGCTCTATGGTCAAGGAATGCATAGACTATGCTGCATTCCAAGGCAAAACGTTACAGAATTACATAAATCTTAAAACAGAAGATTATTCTGAAACTGGTGTTTATTACTATATTCTATATTTTCATATAAGGACTGTTTACAGGTTCACAATTTACTACCAAATTCATGTGTTCAACAAACTATGTGCATAATATTGCATAACCCTTAATTTAGCAAGAACTGCTAAGAGTTTTATCTTAAGTACTTACTTTGCTACCTAAAGTGATTATTATGCCATATTTTTAATTAGCTGCCAAGAAAGAAATCCACATGTTTGGGCCACTACTATATAGAAAATCAATACTTGTGAGAAAACTGGATTTTTTGCCAGGGCAGACAAAGATACCAATATTGGCTCTGACAAAGGCTATTAAGCCTTTTCCTGGATCAATGCCATTCAACATTGTCTATTTCCATCTCTCCAAACTATAAAATGTCAAACCTCTACAACATATGGTGAAAAAAAAAAAAAAAATCAGACATCTAGGACCAATTTAACAAAACAACAGATTTAAAAGGTAAAAGCAGAAACTCAGGAACTGGCTATCCAGGGGAAGAGTAATGCCCATTCATCAGCCGAACTACTTCTGCAAAAGACAACTGTCTCTATACAATGGACAGACATATAAATGATATGTTCTTTCAAGACAACAAGACAATTACATGACATTTGATTTTGAAAGCCAAGGCTCTGGATCTGTTTGACGTTCTCAGAGGTTTAACACTCATTTTGTTGCCAAAATAAGAAACTCCACAGCAGACTGTCAGATTGTGTAAGACAATAGTGTTACATATGCAACTTTTTTCTGCATGTGTCTTCTCATGTGTAAGTTACAGATATTTGAAAGTTAAAAAAGCCATAAAACAGCCAAAGGACAGACTACAGAGCAACCTCCATTCAAGGAAACCAATTGCAACTGCATTGGGCTTTCCCCCCAGAGCAGTACACATGAATTTACCACCATTCTACCTCATGTGATCATGTTGTTGACTTCAACACAGCAAAACTTTTGTCCTGTTACATTTGACACAAGTACAACTGCCCAATATGGCTGTATTTTCTTCCACCCATACACAGGTGTTCTTCCACATTCTCTACAACTGCTTTAACTATCAGAATATTTTGATTTGAAATAGTGGCACTTCCTCATTTAACCCTTCTCCTAAATTACCCACCCACGTTTTCACGTACTCACACTTTCAAAACAATATGCATTTAGAGTTGAAATTTTAGACATGAAGTTTGAATTTCCTGAATTTCTCAGGGAAAAAAAGTGTATTTTCAGGCTAGCTTCTTACTGTTCTGATCACACAATATTTGCTCACATCTAATACAGAGCCTGAACTCAGAGACAATAAAATCCCTAGAAAACCTTTGGAATGAACAATCAGAAGAGCAAGGTCCTCTGAGTGTCCTCACCAAGAAAAGTACCTCAGCATGGATTCATACTTTATTAGATCCTAAAAACTTCAATGGAAAAGTGATTAATAAATGCCCAAAAGTAAAGGAGAAGTCTGAATCACAAATAGCACCGTGACACATTCAAGATCAATGAACTACAAAGCACAGCAGAAAGCCAAGATTTCACTAACTCCATCTCTCGTTACCACTTGTTTAACAATGAGAAGCTTAAAAAAATGGCAAATGCTTGAAATTTATTATAGACTATTTCCTTGTCATTCCTTTTTTTGGAATCATAATCTCTTATTTTTGTACCCTAAACTTTCATGGTCAAGGGTTGTACACTGGAGGGTTGAAACCAAGAGTGTTACAAACTGAGGGAATGTGGATGCTGGTGCAGTGTTTGTAATGCTGCTCACAAACTGCTGCATCTGGCCCCACAGTCATCATTATGCCATTTGTCTTACAAGTGATTTACTTTTGCATGTTTGCCCTTTAACACAATCCAAGACTTTCAGCTCAACCTGCTGTAACAGTATTCCCTTACGCCCTTCCATCTGAAGAGGTGTGGCAATTATTTTAATGGATATGAGTTTGCTCGGTCATTTTTACAAAATCTCACTGACTGCAGCCAGTCTCCCGCTGACAGACACTCCCAGTCGGTGGCACAGTGTTTCCCACTCCAGGCAGTTATCTTAATTTCAGGGCACTGAATTGCAAAGGTAAGTACGAAGGCGCCTGTCAATCCAGAATTGTTTATTTACCTTGTTCCTTTCAGGCTATTAGCTGCAATAACATCTTGCTGTTTGGAAACAGGGGATTTTGGAACTGCATCTGAAGTTGCGAAATGTTCTGGGCTTTTTAACTACCTTTGAGAAAAAACTGTCATAGAGCTTTAGATTTGTGTAGGTGTTTCATGTTACAGACACCTCAAACAACTTTTAAATTTCTGAAGGATACATACTTGCCAAATACCTAACAGTTTCTTTCCCCTTGAAATGAAACAAATACTTAATACCTTGTAACACACTTCAGAAACTATCCTGAATTTCTGAATACTCATTAAAAACTCCATTTATAAATATTCTTACTTCTAGACAGCTTCTCTGCAAAGTCCGAAATCTGGAACAGAAGAGTAGAGACATTAAGCTACACCTATTTAGCCAAAATTAGTAGTTCTAAATATGACAAGTATATTTTTGGCACTGGATATTGTTCAATATCTAACTGTAATCCATACTGTGAATCACACATGACTGCTTCTTTGTGCTCTTCAGAACATTACAGGTGCTACAGTACTGCTGTTATATACCACTGGAAATCCCAGCACCCCAAAAGTGTTTTCCTGTGTCAGGTAAGATTTTCTTAAGATTTTCTTTCACTTTACATTCATTTTTCAGTGCATTAACTTAAAGGACACAGATAAAACTACCTTATTTGCAGTAAGTTGTTGTTTTTGGCATATTAAATTTTAGCAAAATAGTACCTTTATGAAGGGAAAGTGTAATAAATACTGACAGAGAACTTCATAAACAGTTTCCTGTTTAATCATAAAAGCGTAGATTCAGAACAGGGGTTAAAAAACTATCTACTATGAATATATTCAAGAATACATAACATAAAGTTTCAGAGATGGCGTCATACTTTCAAGAAGAGAATTTGCACTGCAAAATAATTATGGGAACAGAAAAATTCAATTATTTAACTTAAAAAAATAAACTACTCACAAAAAAAGTGCAACTAAGCAACAATTAAAAAATAAGACTTCTCAATAATGACTTGGGAAAAGATCTGAGAGACAGGAGCTTTTTGCTCTCAGAAAATAATATAGCTCAAATTCTGCACAATCAAGTCAGCAGAAGTTCTGCTGCAGATTTAAATGATTTCATAATCAAGACCATAAACCATCAGGTCACCTAATACTGTTTGCTGCTGTTTCAAACTCTGTCCGTTCACTTGTTTCCTAACTCTTTATTCACATGCTCCTTTACGAAGGTGCATGAGACAACAGCATCCCCAGTCTCCCACATGAAATGGAAGGGAGTCGAGATCCAAGAAATCGGTGGAGAGAGTTCCAATGGATGCACAAGAAACAGAGAGTTAAAAGGTAAGCACTTTTCAGCTGCTATATTTCTCTCAAGCTGTAGTACCATATATCAATCTTAATTAAGGAAGATTCATCTTTTTCAGACTACTACCCCTTTCAGACAATGCTTAACATAGCCATACCTTCCATAACTGTAAATAATATTTCTTCTTGTGGCCAAAACCAAGAATTCTATCTTTACAGTATATAATACTAGATTTAAAAATCAGGTAATGCCATTTCAAAGCTACAGCATGATAAATTAGCAATGGTGAATTATTTAACTCAGCCATTGATCTCTTCTGTCCTGTATTTCCCAGTAGCTCAACTTCCCCCAGTCTAAGAGAACAATGAACAGCCCTTTGGCCTTAAACAAAGCTTACCTGTCTGCAGAGGAGACCAAGGACACTATTTCCATCAAATCCTTTCTAAGAACTAGGCAAAAACCTGGTAAAGCTAGCATATACGTAGGGCTGGCAGAGAAGCAATAGGCCCCCCAGAAAGTAATAACAAATACTAGAAGAGAGAGTTACCCAGCATACGAGAGGGAGAGACAGTTTGGAGGGAATGAGGTAAGACTCTTTAGAAAATAATTAAGTAAGAGCATACGCTAAGAAGAAAAAATGAGATGAAGGAAAAAATAGCAAAAGTGGAAAGAAACGTAAGATGAGAAAGGGAATAGAAAAAGTACATGAACATCCATCCAAGAGGACACAGGTATGAGCCGATCCTGCCCTGGGCAGAAGGACTAACTACATGAGTGGCCAAGTCCCCTTTGGCCTTGCTATTCTGTGTCGCGCTTCAAAGGGGCTTTGTGCAGGACTGCAGCTCAGGGAGTCAGGAGAAACTTCAAAAAAAACACCCGTTTGGGCAGCCATGGCCTAAGGACATAACATTCTCCCTCCTTTGCAGCAAGTCAGCGGTGCATGGTAGTAAGAGATTACATAGGCGTAGAGTATGTAGGCTTCACTGTAATAATTCACAACGCTGGGAACTGGACCTTGTAATCCTACATGTGTACTCATATTCTATACTGGAAATATATCACATTGTTAGTTCTTGGATGCACAATCTCCAACACTTGACTCCTGCCAGTATTTCTGTCATTTAATGATACCCTTTCATGAAAACCATCCTTATCACATCAGGGACACCAAGTACTTCAACTACAAGAACCGTAAAAATCATCCATGTACTGTGAATTTTATTCATTACGTTTGACAGCTATATTACTGATACTCAGCTAAGTACTAATAGAAAAAAGAAATATTGTCCTGATACTATAAACACAGACTTCATTTCAGGAAATGCCAAATCCTTTGTCTAGTGTATTTAGCAGAAGAATAAATTGTAAATGAAACTTGGGTAGCCAAGCCTTTAAAGCCTACATAAAACAGACAGCAGATTTGGACTATAATCAGAAATGCTACATAAAAATAGTTTCCCCAGAATTCAGTAACTCAAAATTAATCAAGTAAAAGAAAATACAAATACATTTAATATAACACAGTTTGAGCTATTCTAAATCTCTACTATCATCCTGATAACTGGAGCATGTGATACCAAACACTTTCCTAAAAACTAAATGATCTATTGAGATACACATTGAAAATTCACACACACACACCCCTGCCACTCTTCGTCATGAATATTTTGTCAAGCAGCTGTGACTATTTGGACTCTAAAAAATAATCATTTGATTGTGAAGACTAACTTCATTTTAGATTATAATACATCCACGATCATCAATTTCTACCACAGAGTCACAAAATCCTGCTTCTACTTTTATAGCCCATGCATACAACTGTTTCCACGTTCCTAAACGACAAATGAAACATACAACATGCTTCCTCTCTTAAGTATCATCAAGTCCCGAGTAAGGAGTAAAGCAAGGGACCTGACATTCTTGGGACACCATCTTCTGCATCTGTTGTATTTTATGATGCAATTCGTCCTGAATAAGCTAAATTTTATTTGAAGTGAAAAAACAGTCATCACTAAACTACTTAAGAATCTAACATACCATGCCACATTTGCAATTCAGAAAGGAGATAAACAAAAGCTGCAGATTTGGACAAGATCTTTCACACTTCGCTGATGTGAATCACTCCAGAGTCAAACTTCAGACCACATTCATTTCACCATCTGCGTGAACCACATTAAGTTGGCAGCACAATCTCCAACAGCCACATTACAATTTTTGGAAACGCAGAACGCATGCCACTGTCATGCTGCAGAACCATGGCTCTGCTGAAGAGTGGCAGTTCCACCTGGAACTGCCTATACATTTAAAAGGCATATAGCATTGCTTCACCTGTAGTGAATGCATACACAGCCAACACTGATACCTTTTTCACTAACAGATGCATACAGGAGAAGATGATACAATGCATTGTCTGCAAAATCTGTAAATGCTGATAACTTATAGGAAGGCAGTTTCCCAGCAGCTAAATACCTGCACTCTTTTAACCAGTAACTCATCTGAAACCCGACTGCCCATTTCTCTTGTTCGTCCTTAATTTTCGGAAGTCCCCTCTGGTGCCAGCGTTTCCCCCGTTCCACGCCGTTCGCAGGACCACAGCGGAGCCGCTGCTGAGCCGGTGCGGTGCCGCCCG
>NW_010109862.1:0-665 GCF_000699245.1 Pterocles gutturalis
GATTTATGGGTGTCTAGATTACTTAACACACGTAAAATTATTCAAATATTGAAAAATTATAATGGTAAAATAAGAAAATGTCTAAGTACTTTGGCTGAATCACACAATAAAAATATGGATGTCTAGAAAGTACATATCCATATTCCAGAGTTAAATGCTGAATCCAGACCAGCAAAAGCAGAAAGACCATAAACTAAGCTTTGAAGCTGAGAGCTTGAAAAATTAAAGAAAGATAAATTAGAAATTATTTCTCTAAAATAGAAGGTGTTATCTTTTAAAGGCAACCAATGTCTGTGTCCAGGGCTGGGGCCCCCAGCAAAGGAAGGATGTGGAGCTCTTGGAGCGGGTGCAGAGTAGGGCCACAAAGATGATCAGAGGGCTGGAGCACCTCTCCTATTAGGAAAGGTTGAGGGAACTGGGCTTGTTTAGCTTGGAGAAGAGAAGGCTCTGGGGAGACCTCATTGAAGCCTTACAGTACTTGAAGGGAGCCTATAAACAGGAGGGGGAGCGACTGTTTACGAGGGTGGATAGTGATAGGACAAGGGGGAATGGTTTTAAACTAAGAGAGGGGAGGTTTAGGTTAGAGATTAGGAGAAAGTTTTTCACCCAAAGGGTGGTGGCACACTGGAACAGGTTGCCCAGGGAGGTCGTGGATGCCCCATCCC
>NW_010109862.1:679-9792 GCF_000699245.1 Pterocles gutturalis
AATGTGGCTCTGACCAGCCTGGTCTAGTGGTTGGCGGCCCTGCATATGGCGGGGGGGTTGAAACTAGATGATCACTATGGTCCTTTTCAACCCAGCCCATGCTATGATTCTGTGATTCTATGAATGTCAGATAAATGATTGTTACAAAAGCAAGGGAAAATGCCCTGCCTCCCATTTAACGTCCCCACATTTACTCATACAGGAATGTATTAACACCATTTTATTATTAAATGTAGCTGAAAGTTTCCCATAAAGAAATAGAATAAATATATCTAAAATTAAGATTTCCTGATTTGCACTCTATATTATAATCTTCATAGAATGAAAGAGGGAAAAGAAGAGAGACCAGCCTTAAAAAATAGAGAAGCAACTGTTTGGAAATTCTGGATGTTCAAAACTGATGAACAGTTTAAAAGTGTTTCTACTTCAAATGTATCATCAAAAATTAAAAAAAAAAAAAAAAAAAACACGTGGAGCCACACTAATCTGTTGTTTAGGCTCGAGAAATCATCTTCCATAGATCCTATCTGATCCTACCACTTCAGACATGAAAATACTTTGTTCCCTCAAAAATATCCATCAGCAACCTTATGGTACATACCATGAGATTTATTTAGTTTGTTAGATCGTGCAACAGCAATTTTCCAACTTTCTAAGGTCTGCTTATAAAAACTGTAATTAAAAGGACTCTTTTATCCTTTTTTCCCCACAATCCCAAAGCTGTAGTAAAGTGTTACTAACAGTCATCATGATTCACTGTGAGGTCATTCAAATTTCGTATTTATCATTTATGTAATTTATTCTGGTCAAAGCACCTTCTCTTACCTTGATCAAAAGCAAACACCACTCTCTGCCAAAACTCTGCATTTGGGTAAGTAAAAAAGGCCTTCATCATCCAAACAGTAGTTATTCTCAAGCCAGATATTGCTAACTAAGCCCCAGCTCAGTGTCCTCTTTAAAGAAACTTCTACTACACAAACTTTTTACACATACAAAAACCAAGTGTTTTCTATTCACCTACTTGATATCTCCTAGGCACTTGAGATCTCCATGTGTCTGTGCTCATTTTCACCGGCATGAATATAGAAAGATTTGTCTATACTTAAAGCCCTTTGCACTATCTGATTAAAACCACATTTCCTCTCAGTCTAGAGAGGATCATGAGAGAATCTGTTGGTCTATAAGAGTAGTTATTGTATGCATGTAAGTCTCTTTCATAGGGAACTTAGAAATCTAGGGAACCTAGATTTCCTTTCTGAACTATGATTTCTGACTCACCTTGAAGACTTAACTGAAACTTTGCTTCTCCAAAGAAATCAGATAATTAAAATTTAATTTAAAAAAAAGACATTTATAAATAAAACTATTACATAAAAGGGCTATATCAGGATCCTAGAAGATCATCCTGAGTCTAAAAATCAGACCAGAACCTCTCCTCTTCGTTCTTCTATCTTGTACCAGCACATAGAAGCCAAAGACTTACAGGTTTACCAAGGCATTCTCTTTCCACTGTTCCATTTTGTTAAGATTGTGCACATGCAGTCTTATTTCCTCATTTGCTCATCCTGAGGAAAAAAAAGAAGAATATGAAAAAAAAATATGTCAAGTTGAGAAATCAATATGGCTTGGTTTTATTTTCCTTCTTTTTTGTATTAAAAAAAAAAAAAAAAAAGCATTTGGAAGTTCATGGAAAGTAGAGAACTTCCCAGATGTTTAAAAATCTTTTGTTGATTAATGTTGTAATTTTCCCCAAGCTTTATTTTTGTGGTGCTGGCTAGTATTTCCAGATATATTCTCCTTATCTCTAGCCTTTTACTTCTGTAACAGATCACAAAAAGAGGAGTGCTCGGTTTCTTACTGTGGACACCTCCTTGATCAGAACCCGTTAGAAGCTGTTGTGGATTGCCTGCAGGCCATTTATTGGACCTGAATTTTACTATTTAATGAAAAAAAAAAAAAGATTTATCAACGTTTAGCATCATACTTAGATAATGTGTCACTATCTCATCTGCCTTGATAGTTTAACCAGGACTGTTTGGCATCTCTAATCCTGAGTTGCCTAATCTGTCAGGTGTGGTGCAGCTCCTCAGCATGAACTTGAAACACATTTGAGACTCCTACAGATCACTTCTTCTATTACTACTTTAGTCCAGTTTTATTAGCTCAATTTGTTCTCTGTATCGTTGTATGTTGTATGCTGCAGAGAACTAGGGGGGACTAAAACTACTCAGGCCATGTGATCTAAATATGATCCTCTCTCTTCTCTAATAGCAATTTATCTGTGAAATTCTCATAGTTACCATCATGACTTTAAAACCATTCCATGGCCATTAATCACATATATTTGTTGTTGATGTTGTTTTTGAATCATTCATCACAAAATTGTATGTTTCCTCTGTGCTGTCATATATTTGATAACGGAAAATGTTGGATGGATGACTGAGCTCCACTTTTACAGGTGGTGGACTGGATACACCATGTAGAAGACATTCTGGTGCTTTCCACATCAAGTTTTTCTAATTTCACCAGAAGTAATTTGTTCTCAGTTAAATTTACTTAGATGAGGCTTTTTTCTTTTCAGCTGAGAAGTCCAGTTTCAGTTATAACAAAAGGTAGTACTAATTTGTTTTTCAAGTATTCCTGATTTCTTCCCACTAAAAAAACCTCAAGCAAACAAAAAGCCCACTACCCAAGTCTGAACAAATCCAAACATTTTTGTTTTGACACTTAAAAAATACCCGGTTTCTTTTAGACATTTACTTGATATTTTTTTAAAATGTTTGAAAATAGTAAATAGAAATATTTCAAATTACCCTAAATGACAGGTTTTAAGTTTACAGATACTTTTAATGACTGAATTCTAAAAAATACTTTAGCTGTTTTGAAACAAATTCACATTTCAAGTTTTTTGGAACTGCCCCAAGAAAAGTCAATTATTCACATAGTTTTAATCCAGAATGACCAGCGACTGCAAAGAAGGATGCTGGCCTAATTTCTAGTATATGGTACAGTAACAAAGGGTGATTGAACTAGTGCTTCTGTAATTGTTTTAGCTTTCCTCCTTACTAGAAAAGAGCAACTGTAGACTGCACTGATTTCTTCAGAGCTGAGGAAAGGACTTGATCTCGGGTCACAAAAGACTGAGCCAGTGTTTGTAAAATTCCTTCGACAGCTTTAGAAAAGGGATGTGATTTCACCATTTTCCAACTAATGGTTGCTTCCTATTGGCTTTTTGTTTTCCAGAAGGCACCTGATGATACAGAAGTAGTTTCTGCATAAACTAGCTTTGGCTCTTCAGTAGTCTTTCTATGCCACTTTGCTGCAACGGCATAGTAAGGCAAGACTTTTAGTGATAATTTATTATAACTTCTACATATTTCTCATTTGTTCTGTGTCTCTTTTTAGTAATAGGTTTTTTTATTGCATGAGAGGCACCCAGCTAAACATAGCTTACAGGGTTGTGCAGACTATGAAGTTTTGCAAGCTCACTCAGAAAGCCCTTATCAGAGCTTAAATTCAGAGTTTTCTCCTGAAAGCACAAATATCTCCCTGGTCAGAGCTAAGAGAGACCAAATACTTCTGGCATTTACTAAAAAAAAAAAAAAAAAAAAAAAAAAAAAAAAAAAAAAAAAAAAAAATTTTGAGGCTAAAAAAAAAAAAAAAAAAAAAAAAAAAAGAAGCAACAATGAAAACACATAATCTTGTAGGGAACTGAGTGCTCTGGGAAAATGCTGGAATGGCAACTCAAAGGAATATCCACATTGAGCATTTAAAAAGTGGCAGCTTTATATCAGGTTTAATATAGCAGAGAAATCTGTGCTGCCAGTACTGTCTGACAAGCATCCCTCAGCTTTTCCAAAGGGAACACGTCTAAGGCAAGAGTTCAGTTGAGTCTTGATGAGCATTTAGTCTTAGGCTTCTGAGCAAAGACTGTCAACAAGAAAAGTATTCTTGCCAAACGTAGTGGTGCTTTTGCAAGACCCCTAAACACAATTTATTTTTTTTATCCAAATATAGCATTTCTTATATTTGTCATGCTTTCCATATGGATAACATCTGCTGTTCCGAATGTTTAATGGTGCAATATAAGTATACAGAAACATGTTCAGAAGCCCTCTCTTATCCGTACAAACATCTCCAGAATCAAATATTACAAAAGATACTATACACAGCTTTAGAGTGAAACACTAAACATAACTCACATCAGCACGAATACAAAACCACATTCATCCTCTTTATCACTGTTAGGATAAAATAGTAAATATCAGAATGACAAGTACAAAAAAAAAGCATAGCTTTCTTACTTGGACTGACGATTGTAGTATCATACACTGTTTATTTAAACAGCAATTTTTATTTTAAACAATGGTATAGTAACTGTTATAGTGAAAGAGAATAGATATTTAATATTTTTGTTATCTCTATGAACCACATCTAACAAACTTAAGAAGAGATTTCACTCCATAGTCATCAGCTGCTTGACTTTTGGCAGGACCTGAAAGGATCATCTCAGTTCCCTTTTTTTTTTGGAGGAGAAAAAAAAAGGCTAAGTATGTTCACCCTTGGAGCAGAGAGCACATTTTGCTAATTCCAAACCAAAATTTACTTTGTCAGTACAAATTTGAAATAACAGTTTCTTGTTATCATTTTAATTATTGATACTAGTCTGATTTTCTAGCCCAACACGTATTAATTTTATTTTTCCAATTAAAAATTCCATAGGGATAGCAGTTGTGCAGAATGAGCTCAGGACTTTTTTGACTAGTATGACAACTAGAGGGCTGTCTTTGGTAATGCCCAGTGTAACTCTAGTGGGCTCTAGAAGACTTGGGAGAGGACTAGGAAAGCACATACTTGTCATATGAAGTTATTGTGTATACCGAAAAACAGAAAGCAAATCTTTAAATTTTCTGTAGCCTTTATGTTCTCTGAAATGGGGATGAGGAAAGTCTGATTTACAGGAGTTGCATATTTTTTTTTCTTCCCCATGGAGATGGCCAAAACAAAGATCACATGCAGTAAAAAGTAATGTCATCACATCAACACCAGCCAGTGAGATGGAATGGGCATAGACAAAATAACAAGTACTTGACATTTTCACAGTCAGAATTTTTGCTTAAGACTCTCATATATAGTTCAGAATTTCAGTGAAAAGTTTTGAAAAATGTTGATGGAGGTGACAGGAAAACATATTCTTGCATTTCAAGTCAAAATGAATTTTGATGTTAGATCTCAGCTCACACACACCATACGCCACTGATGAGGTGGTAGCAATGACCGTATTTAGAGTTCAGCTCAGTTCGACTTGGCAAGCTGTGCTAATTGGATGTTCTAATTCACCTAATATGCCTAGCATTTGGAGTAAATGAATTCCTTAAAATGAAAAGAGAATTCAAGTCAAATGTTTGTGAGGTTTTTATGCAATATGGTGTATTTTCCTCTTACTGTATTTGAACAGAACAAGTGTGTGGGAAGAAACAAGGAGACAAAAAGCAGCAGAGTGCATTGTATTTCTTTTTACCGTATCAAACCAAAGAGACTCCCAGAACTTTCCCATACTTCCCAGAAACATCACCCACACAAGGAACACAGCCCAGTGTGCTGAGGGACTGAAGCTGGGACCTCAACCCCATAAGTAAGAGTCCTCATAGATTCACAATTTAAGTGCTTCTGAGAACATAACTTAGCTCTTTGGCGTACCACAAGTATGCAGCCGTTTTGTTAAAAAGTCCCAGATGTATAGTAATCAGCACACATTTTAATCCATCCATTCTCTGCTATGAAACTGCAACAGATACAGAAACTGCAGAATAGATAATTTTAACAAGCATCCACTGCATTCAGTTATAACCTTTGCTTTAGCCAGTACTTCATTTCTGCAGGATAAACCAGTATGCCACACAGAGATTCAACAAGACTGTAAATCTTGGATCTCTAATACAGATTAGAGAGGAATTTGTTCGGGACAGACAACATAAAAGGAGGAGGGTGATAAGGATGTTACCTATGCCTGGCAATGCTATTCAGAATTATACATTTTGCTTGTCAGAGGGAGCACACCTCCCTCTGCCCTCCAACACTGCAGCCATGTCCCTCCGTAAGAACAGACATCAACCCTTGGTAGCATCATACAGACAATTCAACCTGTGCTGTTTGCAACTGAATGTGTGTGAGGGTTGTTCTGGGTTTTTCAGGTTTGGTTTGTTTGTTTGTGGTTTTTTTTAAGTCAATAGGAAAAGCTGAGAAAAGGTTTCACTAAGATAAAGTACTATTGTTAAGCAGTAGAGCAATTTTTTTAGAGCACAGCCAACTGTAAAATGGCATCTAACAATATGGTCTGTTATCCATCTGCACAATGACTTCCCAAGTTTGACAATATCTTAAGGGGAACTTCCGGCAACTTCTCTTGAGGTGAGTGCTTTTCCTTTCCCCTCTTTGACAATGAAAAGCTTTACATTTCTAAAGGTGGATTTTTTTTTAATAAGTAGTATTCTTTAAACTGGGCACCTCAACTACTCCATGCTGCACCCAGAAGGTTCTACTGACTGTGCATGATCTCTTGCTCCTGGGGAAACTCTAATCTCCCCTTTCATCTGGAAGGTTTTCCCACCCAGTATCCAGCAGCCACACCAAAGTACAGAAGCATCCCTTTTCTAAACTATATGGCTTTTAACAGACTGCAACACAGAGGCTGCAAAGAAACAAGGCACATAAAGAGACTGCGAGGCTTTTCCAGTCATGAAATCACATATATGGCTGCTTTCCCCCCTGAAATCTCGGAAGAAACATTCAGTTTTATACATATGTGGACCTGAAATGGACGATTCTGTCTGGACGTGTAAAACCAGATTATCTGTCCCTGAGCTGTTCTCTTCATTCACCTGGATATATTTTGCAACCCATCCTCTGCTGAAAAGCAGCAACAGAGAAATAATTATGTATGGAAATATTTATAAAAATATTAGTATAATTCATTGATGAAAACTAACAACAGTAGCAGATTTTATAACAATTATAAAGTTAGCCCATGATCTGGGTTTTATAGTAGTCTGCAGACCATTGGCATAATTTTTAAATTCTCATTGATCATAAAAATCAAATTGGTGAGTAAAAAATTTCACCTCAGTCCTGTCTGTGGACAAATGTGTTTCTCACATCAAAAATGACAATTAACTCTATTTAAAATTTTGTTGGAGACTAGATCTTTAATGAAGAAATAGAAAATTATTAAAATATTTCTGATAACATACTACAAACAGAAATTGAAAATAGCGTAAGTACACCTCATATATATTTGCATATAAATGATAGGTTTTTAAAGTTTTCTCACAAAATACAAATTAATAGAAGTTTATCTTTCTACATTTTTTAAATTTTAATATAAAAAATTAAGCTGAGAAGTACTTTAGGATTATTTAAGAAAATTTTCCAGATCTATATTTACTTATGAAAAAGAAATTTTGCGGTTAGAGCATCTTATAACTCATTAACAAATTGATTTAATCTCTACATTTTTGAAATGAAATACTTTGTATTCAGAAAGTTAAAATTATGGTTTTGACAGATATTAAGAAGCCTAAAGACAGATGGATATGTAGCTCCTCACTCATGCTGAAATCAGCGGGGTCTATGCATTACCAACATATTCAGAAGCCTAAAGACAAATATAAATCTAGTACTAAATGTTAACAATTTGGAAGAAAACATTGTTATCAATGTATGTGAGTTAGATTGTGGTCCCTGTTTGGGGAGTTTAATCCACATCCGCTCAAGTAAGTGAAAAAGGCAATACTTCCTATGGATTTTCCAATAGGCCACATACAAACTTCAGCTCATCCTAAACTGCAGCATTATCTGCTTGAAAACTGCTGTATATTAAGTTCCTTAATGCAAGAAAAAAAAGTCCTGAAGAAACCCACTCAAAAAACCCCAATAACAACTTCACAGTATACTATAGGCTAACGACCCTTTTCTGGTTTGACATCTGTCTGCATGGGTGAGTTAAAGGGAAAGTCTAAGAATTTTGAGACACTTTTTAAGAAAGAAAATTACACTGAAGGAAAAGCGCCATTTGTGCTTCACATTGTCATGTCTACTGGATTTTAGAGACTGATGTTTTTAGATACTGTTAATTATTGCTAAAGCATTTCACTCTTTTCTATTCTTTTGATTTGACTGCACTTCAACTATAGGAGTACTTCCTTGGCAGGTCATGTGTGACATACAACCATAAATATCTGGCATCTTTTCCAAAGCATGAGCTGTGGTGCATCTTCTAAACTATACAAGCATATAAACTGCATCTTGAGAATTTTAAAAGTGCTTAAAAATCAATAATTGAGTGTTTTGTATGAGCATCATCAACTCTCTAGTGATGGCTTAAGAGGACTTTAAAAAAAGGTCATTGTGTAATACTTGAGAAAGTGTAACTCCTCTCACCTTCAGCATTAAAACACCTCTTCATCTTAAAAATAATTACATAATAATTGCGTATGAAGCAAATAGTTTACTTCTAGGTATAGATATTGCATACCAAAATAGTGTTCCTTGTAGGATGACTAAAATCTCACTGTAGCTGTTAGATACACAGATGCATGAAAAAATATTGGTATATTGCTTTTGGAAACAATATAATTCCCATGTATTTTAAGTCTAATTCTACAAAAGACTAAGGTTCCCAAAAATTAGCGTAATTCATTACGCTATAGTTAACACATGGCCTCCAAATACATGGAAACTGGTCCACTTCAGACCATTGTATCTTATTTAATTTTAGTGTCATAGCTTTTTTGACACATGCAGGTGAAGTCACATGATGGGTTGGTCTGTGCCAACACATGGAAGATAACCAGCTGTAACAAGCAGTGTTGTTTGTGGACTCCTAGCTCTCCAGAAAAGGCTTTAAGAAGGTTTACTGGACTAATTGAATGTTGCTACTTTGTCAGGAAAACAGTTTCTGGGTGACAGTTAAGCTTTGTTGCATAGTGACTCTTCAGTTGCTTTGTCCTTTCAATTCTACACCTTCACTGGTACTAAATTCTGGGTAACTTAAAAATAACAAGGAAAGATGCCACCTATTCTATTGACTCCATTCCTCTGAATAAGAAAGTGGA
>NW_010109863.1:0-298 GCF_000699245.1 Pterocles gutturalis
CCTCCGCCAGCTCCACGGAAACGGGGCTCTCCTCCTTCCTCTCCAGGTGACCCACCACGTTCCTGAGGATCACCAGGATCTTTGTTTTGGTATCTGTGCTGCATTCCTTCAGCACCTCCATGATGCGTGGCAGGAGGACCTCCATTTTTCTTGCCTGTACGAAAGAGAGAGTTTCCTTTTTCTGAAAGGGTCAAAGACCACCCTGGCACAAGCCTCCTGTCTGGCTTCCTGACAGGTGGTGGCACAGTACTCTACGGCTGCCCCCGGGGAGGCGGGGGGCACCAGGACCCCCATTGGA
>NW_010109863.1:420-647 GCF_000699245.1 Pterocles gutturalis
CCGCCCCAGCCCCGGCTGCCAACATGGCTCCCCTTGACGGTGCCCTGCTCACCACGTCAGGTCTCTCCAACAGTGTGATGAGATGTCCGAGGAACAGGGAGGTGGCTGAGGTGTCCCGGTGTTTGCTGAGGAGCCAGAGCGCTCGGTCAGCAGGGCTGCCTCGGCCACAGCAGCACAGCCTGGGACAGCCCTGCAGGACACAGCCCCTGCTCCTTGCTTGGGCTGCC
>NW_010109863.1:734-1052 GCF_000699245.1 Pterocles gutturalis
CCTGTGTCTGCTGCGGGCCTGGCCGTCCCACCAGGGCTGGAAAGCGTGGTGGGATGGAGGGCCCTGCTCCTCGGGAAGGTCCTGCAGCATCATGGCAGCCAGGGACTCTCCAGGTCCTTCTCCCCGCAGGGAACAAGCCCTCAGGGCTCTGGGGCCAGTACCTGTCTCTTGGTGGAAAGAGCTCCAGCAGGCTTATGACCATGTCCATGGGATACCGGTCCATCAGCAGGAGCAGCAGGGACTGCACACTCTGCCGGGCTGACCTCACGGTGATGCCGTGCAGGTTTTCGTGGATGCAGCTCACGATTGCTGGGGCCT
>NW_010109863.1:1226-1528 GCF_000699245.1 Pterocles gutturalis
GCCGCCAGCCAGAACTCAGGGTCTGTCATGAGCCCCTCCAGCATGTTTACTGCCACTTGCTTCTCAGTGACGCTGGAATCTCTCATTGCCTCGATGGCCACAAGGACGATGTCTGTCCTCTCCCAAGGCTTGAGGTACATTCCAGCTGCCTGCGGGAGGAAGGAAGGGAGTGAAGACACATCACACCCAGTGCCCTGATGGTGCTGCTCAGCTGGGCAGTGCGCAGCCCTGGCCAGAGACACCCGGCTGTGCTGGCGGCAGTGCCCGCAGGACAGCTGGCAGCAGGGGCTGCCGTCCCCTGT
>NW_010109864.1:0-9083 GCF_000699245.1 Pterocles gutturalis
AGTGGAGCAACTTTGGCATCGCCGTTCCTGCAGCCCTGCTCTCCCCGGCATGCGTGCACACAAAAGAGCCAGGCGTACCTGCCTGCGCGGCGCTGATGCGAGTGGCACAATTACAGCTCCGCACCCAGCCTGGCCGTTTCCATAGCTTCACGGCGCAGCACTTCCCTCTCCCGAGGCCATCGGAGCAGGACCCGGCATCTTATCAGCGATCATCCTGCAACGCAGCTCTCCTCCGGGCCCTACCTGCCGACGGCCGGTCTCACTAGCAACGATGGATAATATCTTTTCCCACCAGAGCCACACGATGATTTCTTCCCACTGTAATTTTGTCTTGCTTCCAAAGCCACTTGCATAACCAGTGCTGAGGAAGCAGAGCACAGGGTAGCTGCAGGAGCTCCCCGGGGCAGGGCATGGGGCAAGAGGCTGCCCCAGCCCAGACGACACCCCGAGCAGTGCTGGTGCTCTGGTCCTGCCTAAGGAAGGGAGAGAGGAGCCATCCAAAAGGACTAATGGGTCCTCCCAGCCAAAGCCCACCTTGGGGAGAGGAGGCAGTCTGTCAGCTTGCAAAGCTGAGCCAGGGAGCACAGGAGCTTTCCCCAGTGGGCCAGATCCTGCCCCTGTGGAGCTCAGAACTTCACCCTGCCAAAAGAGGCACAGAAATTAGGCTGAAGAGCCTACTTCAGAAGGACATGGGGTGTTTGTTGCTTCCAGAGGTGGTGACTTGCTCACAGGCTGCTTCGGCAGGGAGCAGGAGAACGGGGTGTGCAAAGGCACGGGGTGTCTCTGCTGGGACCTGCCCCACGCCGGAGATGCACACTGCAGGTGGGACAAGCAGGGGCACCATGAGCTCCATACCCTAACACATTCCCGGTGAGGGTCCTACACCCTCCCACCTCTCAGCCAGAGTCACAGCCAGTACTGCACATCAGTAACCCACCCTGCCTCTACTTCTCGGCTCCACAGCTGGATCCCTGGGCAAAGCCGGCTGGAGGAACCACCCAACACAAGCAAGTCCATCCCCCGTCCTGGCCAGAGCACAGTGGCTGCGCTGCCAGCTGTCCCACCAAGCAACGCCCAGCAGGGCGGTACGAGCACACAAACCAAAGGTTGCTCAGTGCTCTGCATCCTCTGGGTGATGATGTAGGAAGAGCAGATCCTGTCATGGATCGGATCCTTCCACGGCTTCCCAACTAGGTGGCCAGGCTGGAATTGTTCACACTGGTAGTTTATCCACAGAAATCTCTAGTTTCAGAGAGACTAACTCTTTGTGAATTTGGGCTCCATTTGAAAGTACAAGGAGCATCTGTTATCTTGGAATAAGCAAAGTATTTCTTTTCAGCTCCTGTGGTCTATAGAGGAACTTTGCAACTTTTCGCTGGTAACTCATCTAGAAAAGCAGTTAATGTCAGTAGTGGATAAAACCAAGTGCCTCGTCCTGTCCAAGCATCACTTTTCTTGTTTCAGAAGGAATATCTAGAACAGTTCTTTTTGGGTTGACCCAAAGTGATTTCTTTCCTCTGGGTTTTTGGTTTAACAGCCAAAGCAATACAAACCCATTTATTCCCACAGCCCAAGTATACTTTTTGCCACACATCAACTGCTTGCTTGAAGTTTTCCATGCTTTGTGGCTGAGTCAGACTACATTTTTCTCTCCAAAATTTGAGCAGAATTTAATTTCTGAGAATACAGTTTGCCCATCAAGCAGACCCACAAAGCTTTTGTACTGCCTTCCCTGAAATCGGGAATGAGACAGCTGTGCTGGGCCCGGACAGGGCTGCTCCATTTCCCCAGGACCTGCACACACATCTGGGTGAATTATCAGCCTCTGGAAACGATAGTTTGCAGATTAGTTTGCAGACTGACAATGACACAGAATATGCTCAACCTCTGGAAAACTGGGTTCCTCCAGCGGACCAGGCTGGAGAGAGCAGAGGGCAGCCGAAGGTTCGAGCATCACTGTGCCAGGCAGGGTGAGAAAGTGTGAGGTGCTGCTGGCCCTGGCAATCCATGGCTCAAGGACTTTGCAAGATGGAGTTGGGACGCTTGTGTTTTCTCTCCTTTCTTGCTTTTCTTGCCCTCATCCCTCTGTGCCAGGTTTGGAAGCTGTACATGCAGGACAGTTCAAAGTGTAGCACTAACTCCCCAGTTTCACATCTAGCCACTGGAAAGCACACGCTTGTACACCCTCCTGGGTCCCTCCGTGGGACAAACGGAGGTGATGATGGCCCCTTGTACACAGACACTGCAGAGAGGATGGCTTCCTCCAGGACCTTCTGCCCCCAGAAGGATTTGATTTCCCAGAAGGTGGAGAAAGAGGCAGGGACTACTCGGTGAAGGCAAGCAATGGCTCTTTGGGACTGGACGAATCCACAGGACCCTGCAGGAGGAACAGAACAAGGCTGACAAACTCAAGAGTGCTCATGTCCTAACACAGCTGTGTTTGCCATGGGAGAGACAGCGACAGCATTTTCTGAGCTATATCCTCAAACTGTCCCAGGTGCTCCTGTGCAGGCACCCGCTCCTGGGCAGGCACCAGCTACCCCAGCCTGTGCCTGCCCTTCAGGAAGGTTAAGAGGGCAAACCCCAGGGCAGGTCTCCAGCTCCCTGCGGCTGTTGCTGGGCTGAACACCGTGCTGGGCAGCAAAGGCACGTCCACCCCTGCCCGGGCCAGCAGCACTTGCCCAGCCATGGCAGGACAGGCTGTAACCCGATTTCTTTTCAGTGGGAGGAACAAACAGCTCCCAGGCAGCAGATCCAACAGCCCAGGTTGTGCTGGGTGTCAGCTCAGCTCTGCTTGGCTCAGACACGACTCAGGACAACTGGCAAACTCCTCCAAGCAGAGACCTGGCAGGTTAGGTCTGTTTCCCTGTTTCCCCTGCCCTTCTGGAGCTCTGCCACTTCCAAAGAAGGGAAAAGATGCCAAAAAATGCAACTAGAATATGAATATGATGTTCAGACTGCAGCAGTGGCTGTAACCCAGCTTGAACTCTCTGTCTGCAAAGGGGCTGACAAACCCTCCCTCCAGCCCCAGCCCTCCACCGTCAGCCCGCTGGTGAGCTCCCTCTGGATGCTGCCTGCACCCCGCTCCCCTGCCCACAACCCTCTGCTACCTGCCTGCACCCATGGTCTCGCAGCAGCAAGACCCTGGGTTGCAGGCAGAGTCCACCCGAGTAGATGCCAACAGAGAGGGAGCAGCCCCAGCATGGTCCCTCCTGCGAGTGGTCCAGGCTGTTGGGTTTGGTCTGGTTCTGCCCCTGTAATGAGACGCGCAGGGTGTAGCAGCCAAGTGTGTCACAATGGAGAGTGGGGACAGGGATGCAGAAGTGAGAAATCCATCAGCTCCAAGGGTGGGGGGTTGCACCCACGGGCGCTGGCTGCTGGCCTGGCCAGGCAGCATGAGGCTGCCAGGACACCCCTGCCCAAGGGCCTGGTGGGGGGGTTCCCACCAGCTTCCAGCAATTTGTCTCTGAACGGGGCCAGAAGCCCAGGAAAGGTTCAGGCACAGCTGCCACAAGCCATGTCCAGCACGGGAGGATCACCTTGCCCTCCTCACCCTTGGCTCCCTTTGCATGGGCATTACCATCCTGCACTTGCCCAGCCATGACAGAGCCTGTCAGAAGAGTTTCCTCTGGTCTTCCAACCTCAACACACCAGAGCAGAGATTTGGGATGAGAAGGAAGAGCTGCATCAAGCCCATGGCATCCATGGAGTGAGACAGAGCTTCCCAGGATGCAGCATCCATGTGCAGCGTCCGCGTGTGAGCCAGACCTTGCTTGTAGGGGCTGTGACTGTTCCAGCCACATTTTCTGGGGCATCTTGCCCCTCTTTGGAGGTGGCTGGTCTGGGACCTGTCCATGGCTGGAAGGATGCTCCATGGTGCTGTGAGTAGTGGGGACTTTGCCCCAGTCTAGGCAGGTGCCTGTTCCTGAGCTGGGAGAGGCAACTGAGTGGGGCTTTGCTGTCCAGCCTGGGCAAGCCAGCAGCTGCAAGGAAAAGGGGGAAAAGGAGAAAACTGGGTATAAAGAGAGGCTGCTGTAGATCTGCTCAACCAGGGCTGTGGCAGCACCGGGATCTGTGTTAAGAGCTGGCTTCCCCAAGTTTAGGAGGCTGAGAGATGCATGGAATAAATTACTTGTGACACTGACTCCTACACTTCCAGACTCAGGCAGGATTTAGCCACCAGACTCCCAGTTAAGTCAGTGCTAGTTATTAAGGTCAGGAGAAGTCGGGTGGCTAAATCCTATCTGGGGCTGTGGCACAGCGGGGCTGTGCCAGCCCGACGAGGCATCCCAGCACCCCGGGGATGTGCCCCCAGCACCACTCCCCAGCACCTGGGCAGCCTGGGAGCTGCTCCCATCGCAGCCTGGAAATCAAATAAACAAATAACACATTGCATCCAGCTCTTTTGTGGGGTTATTCTGCAAAAGGAGAGGAGAGGAGAGGAGAGGAGAGGAGAGGAGAGGAGAGATGAGGGGAGAGGAGAGGAGAGGAGAGGAGAGGAGAGGAGAGAGGAGAGGAGATCTTGCTCTAATCCAGGAACAGCCTGGTCGGTTTTGCTGCTGGTTTCTGAGCGGTTTCACTTATCTCTTTCCTCCTCCACTACCTGAGGTTTCGAGTGCTCCAGGGGGATGTCTCCACTAACCACCGTTTTCTTTGGCAGTTATATTTCATTACAGTCTCCCTTCCCACTAACCCTTCCCAGCTTTTGTTACTGTTATTTTTATTATTATTATTTTCTCAAACCCTTTGTTTCCAGCTGTACTCAACCTGGCCATGTCCCTTTAAATACCACAGCCTGGGCAGAACAGGGGATCAGTCCTTTGACAGGAGCTAAAGTCCTGTTTGATCTGGATTAGATGCTGATTTTGCTTACCAGACTAAAGAGGGGGACCGCGCAGTGCCTGTGTTTGCACAAACCTGCCTGGTTGCATTCCTCTTCCTCCCCGTGTCCAGCCGAAGGGGTGAGCGCAGGGCTGCACACACAGCTTGAAACCCAAGCGGCTAAACGGCCACTTTGTCTAGAGACTGAAGAAAATGGAGGTGGGAGGACCTGTGCTGTGCTGGAGGGCTGACTGGGTTTGCAGACCCTCCCCGGGGTGCGAGCACATCTGCGCCCTTTGGCTGCGATGCCTGCGGGCATCCCTCAGCAGGCAGGAGGCCTCAGCTCAGTCTTGCTGCCCATCTCGCAGACTGGAGCTTAATTGTGCTGTCCTGGGTCCCTAATGACCCATCTCACGATGGGACTGGGTGGGACGTGGGGGCACCGAGACCTCTGCCGTGCCCTGCATCCAGCAGATTCTGTTTTCTCCAAGGCTCCCATCCCCGCCGTGTCCCTTCTTCACCCCAGATCCTGCCTCTTCTCTCTTCCCTCTGCCCGAAGGACGAGTGTTTTTCCCTTTCCCAGAGCAGCCTCCCTCCCCTCATGCCCTGCCCTGGCCTCTTCCCCAGCTCATCGTCCCTGGAGCCCCGGGAACAGCGCTGCCTCCCCGGCTCCCTGCAGCTCAGTCCCTGCCACGCTCCAGATTCTCCCGCACAGGACCACGGCTGAACCAGGAGAGATGCTGGGGGCCACCATGGACCGGAGCTGGGGGGTGGGTAACCCCTATTACACACGCTACTTGCAGCCAAGCCAATTCGTACCTCCCCCTGCAGCTGTCTCGGTGGAGAAACGTCAGGGCTCACAGCGAGGCAGCAAAGCCTGCCGCCAGTGCGAGCCCCCCAGGCCGAGCAGGCAGGAGCTGGGGCTCCGTGCCAGCCCAGCGCCTGCACCCCACGCCTGGCTGCAGGGAGTCGGGAGCACATGAGTGAGCTCTGCCCCAGGTTTCACCAGGTCAAAAGCACTGGGAAAAACCTGGAGCGAAGCCTCCAGCTCTCCCGGCCATGCTCTTGCGGCAGGGCAAAGCGCATCTGCTGCTTGAGCAGGGTGCAGAGCACTGCTGGGGGAGCATCTCCCACCAGGATGGTGCCCAGGTCACCCAGCAGTGCCCACAATAGCAAGGTGGAGGAATGCCAGCGGTGGGGATGCGGCCACCACGTGAGCTGGAGCAGCCAGAGGGTCGCAGGGCACAGCCAAGAGGTGCTGAGCTGTGACAAGTGCTCCTGCTCACTGCCCGGGTCCAGCACCATCCAGCTCTGCAGGAGAGAGGGGCAGGACCTGCGAGTCCTTCATCAAGTCCAATGTCCCGGCTGGTCCGCTCCCAAAGCTGGAAAACTAAATCTGCCAGAGGCTGGGCAGCTGATGGCTGGGCCACTGGAGGTATCACCACCCACGGCAGATTGTACTTTGAAAAGAACAGGGCCAGCAAGTGAGATAAAATGCAGAAATTAATGACTGTAAAGGTTACGTGGGATGTACTCATCGAGGCCCCCATCCTTGGCTCCTGGAGGTGGGCTTAGCTGCCTTGCACTGCTGCCGTCCCAGCCTGCACAGCCAGAAGGGGTGCGGGCACTGGCATCGCCCCCCTGCCTGCACCTGTGTCCCCCACGACAAGAGGTTGTCCCCCAATGGCAGGGGCAGGTGAGGAGATGCAGAAACCCAGGGTCACCCAGGGCTCTGCTGGGGCAACATGATGCTGCGTTACAGTACATGCAGGCAAGAGAGGGGGAGATTGTCCCCCTGTCTTGTTCTTGTCCATGGGTAACCACCATGGCAGAAGGTGGCCATGTGAAACACCCTGGGCACTGTTCCTCTTCAACCAAGCAGGGGAGATGAGGCAAGATGAGGAAGTAGGTGGCACCAGTTGGGACATGCAGGAAAAGGGACGGAATAGTTTGGGAGGTCTCATCCATTCTTGCTCTGTTCTCAGACCCTTCCTAGGTGGGTATAACCTGCTCTACACTTCTTGGCTTGGAGGTTTGCCCATGAGACGCAGGGCAGCAACTCCTCCACCCCTGGTAGGGCTGTCCCAGGCTCTCTTGGGCTCAGGGAGAAGGGGCTGTGTGATGGGACGGGTTTGGGGCACAGTGTCCTGCCAGGCCAGCTGTAGGAGAAGCCAACCCAAGGATCTCAAAGGCTTGGGACATGGTGTCCAGCCGAGGGCAGCTGCACAGGAAGCCAGCCCAAGGGTCACAAAGGCAGAAGAGCTCGGGAGACCCGTCCTGCACCTGGGGATCTCATCCTCCAAGACAATGGTGCAAAGAGGGGGCTGTAGGACTGGCTGGAGATGCAAGGACCCAGCAGCCTGGTCTTGTGTTCCCACTGCCCGTGGTACCAGCTGGACGGCTTCACAAGCACTACATTTACTTGCAGATTTTGGTGGGGGGAGTCACTACCCCAAGACTGATGCTTCACTGGGGCTGTCGGTGCCAGCATCAGCCAAGGGGGAGGCAGGTTCCAGGCTGCAAGCCCCCCCCAGCTGGGACTGGTACCTGTCATCTCTGCTAAGCCACTGCTCAGCTGCTGTCATCCACCCATCGTCACCCAGGGGCTGAAGGCTAATGCCGCGCCAGCCGCTCCCTCCCCTGCCCGATAACACAGCATCTTGCACTGAGTAGCCTCCTTCTGCTGTCACAGGCCGACCTATTTCTCACAAATCCTGACTGCTCTGGCCTTAAAACATCTTGACGCAGTGCTGAAACCGGCCTTGGCACAGCAGCGAGTCCCCGATTAAACAGGAGCCGCCGCAGCTTGGCGTGGGCTTTGCAGACGCCGGCTGGAAGAGCAGGGCGGCCGCGGCACGGCTGGGATCAGGGGGCACCTACCTGCTCATCAGGGACAATTGTTCTTGATCAAAAGGAGGGACCCCGCTGTTCAGCCAGGCTAGACGGTCCCTGTTGCCCACAGCCGTGGGCTGCTGCAGGTAGGGTACTCTGCTGGGACTGAGGGTGCTGGGGATGCAGATGTCCTCCTTCATGGAAAGGAAAACCAGCACATCCCAAGCACTCCTTTACTCTAAAGGGCGCAGGGATGGGAGCTGAGACCCCAGAGTAAGACAGCTTCATCCACAGAGGCTGAGCTGCTGGCAGGGTGCCAGGTCTGGTGGCATGCTGGTCCTCAGCGCAGGAGGACTTCAGGGTGTTTCTGTGCAGCTTCAGCTACAGAAATCATCTCGTGATGCCTGCAGCAAAGTCCCCAGAGCCTGCAGAGCCACAGCAGGGCGGCCAGCCAGGGCGCACAGCCAGCTGGAGCCGCAGCTTTGCCTTACTGGGGACCCAGTTCATCCCCTGCTGGGCTGGTGGGATGGAAGAATGGGTGTCAGCTCCCACCTACAGGACCCTTTCCAAGGATGCTGCAGCCAGGTAAACATCCTCCTGCCCTGGCTCAGTCACAGGGATATCTTGGCGCGTGGTGGTAGGTCAGGAAATCGGGAAGTCCCAGAGGTGAAGTGATGTGGATGTCAAGCCTTTGGGTGATGAAGGATCTCCCATGGTTACTCTTCCATGAGATGGGTGATGAAGGATCTCCCATGGTTCCTCTTCCATGAGAAAAGCCCTTTTCAGGCTGGCTCTGGTATGGAGACAGCGATGAGCAGAGCATCCCAGAGTCCTTGCCCCCCTGTCCCACACCTTGGCACGGGAACTTTCTGGTGCTCATTCCCAGTGAAGAAGCTACAAAGAGATGAGGGATCCTTAGCCTGAGCTTGAAAAATGCACAACTGTTCAGAAGAACTTCAGCCAGGGCTGAAAATTGGGCCACAAAGCTCCCAGGAGCTGTGTGATACAGGGAGGGTCACCTGGCCGGCAGTGGGGAGCTGAAGTCAGGGAGATTTATTTAGATTAATGCTCCCAAGCAAGCTGGCCCAGCAGCCCCAGGTTCCAGCCTAGAAGACGATCAGACAGCCCGAGCAAAGCTAGCCATGTGGCAGTGGCATCCCTCACAGCTGCCCATGCCTGGGGAGGGACAGTTGCCCCTGACAGACCTGCATTGGTCTTGTCTGGCTGCAGTGGGGCTGCCAAAACCCCAACCAAGCTGGTGTCAGCTCAGCACCCAGACATGCTTGGGACCATCCACAGATGGTCCAGACCTTCAGGAGATGGTAGACAGGGAGTGAGATGGCCAGCCCCTGCCTTGGCCCCGCGCCCCTCGGGCTGTGCAGTGTCCCCGCCAAGCAAGCCTGAGCTGATCCCACCACCCCAACCTTCTG
>NW_010109865.1:0-24306 GCF_000699245.1 Pterocles gutturalis
ATGATCCTCATGGGTCCCTTTTAATTTGAGATATTCTATGATTCTGTGATTCTCATAGTAAAAATTTCCAAAAGTTACCCAGCCTCTTTCACTAGTGCGTCTTAAGACTTTGCTGAAGAGACAGACAAGTTTGTTATTATTTTTTTATTTTCTTAATTGACTCAGAGGTTGAATCCAACCTCAACAGAATTCTACTTTGCTGAACTCTTAGTGTGATTCCTTTGTATCATTCTGAAGAGCATCTACACATTTCAAACTCCTTATAAAAAACCTGGCCAATCAATCAAAACATCCAGGCAGCCTTCGTATCTTGGGAGGCTTTGTAACTTTCATTGCTCAATTTACACCGAAATTTCAATCACTTCTAATTCCTTTGGCTTCTCTTATTATGTTTGAGTGTTAAGCAAAAAAAACCAGCAAAGTTTCTCCACTGACAGAGATTTATACTGGTTAAACTGAGCTGGTCATGCAGTATCCATTTACCACTTCACTGTTCTTGCATTTACCAACTACCTATTTATCACTGCATGATTTATTAATACAATTTCTGTCATTTAAACAGTATGAATCATTTAAAATACAGCAGACATCGCTAATAGGGAACCATCTCATTATTTGATTGTGCAAAAATGAGTGAAGCCAGCCTTCAGACAGAAAATATCTCTAACAGCCAATCATTACCTAGCCAGACCCTGGTGCCATGCTTCAGACTGAAATACTAATTTGGAAATTTTTATTAAAGAAATAATTTAAACTCGCAGACACAGCTTATGCACATGTAAATATCATAATACAAAGAAGTGCACACTATAATTTAGGCAATCTGAGGCATTTGAAAAATTCAGAAAATAACGATATACTGACTTAAGACAATGCACTACCAAATGGTTCTTGTAGATAGCTCTAGGATATGTATATTTTAAATGGGACTTGTTCTACATGCAGTTTTTAACTTTCATGTATTTGTTTTCACCCTAGCAATACGATTCAACAGAGCAGATACTACAAGAATATCACTTCGGTGCAACTGGTGCTCACAACCTCTCAGCACTTCATTCTTGTTTTACAGGTCAGTAATAACTACTGTGAGAAAAACTATTAGTGGATAATTGTTATATGCCTAGAGATAGGGGTTCACAATGAACATTTTTTTACATGGAAGTCACATGCTAAAGGTCTATTTCTAAAGCAAAAATGCTAGGATAATTTGTCTTTATCCTGAAAGTTTGGGTTATACAGGCATCCTAAAGAACAAATAGAAAAAAGAAAAGAACTGACTCTCCTTATATAATAGCTAAGCTTGAATTCTAGAAAGATACTTTCCCCTTATAAATTTATGGAAAACACACTGCTGTTTTATACATTCCAATTTTTATTTAATAACTAAATGTGAATAAAAAATAGCATAATGATGAAGCTTAGGCTTGTTGTTTTTTCCTCTACATCCACAAGACAGCTGCAATGAGATGTTTGCTCTCCTATAATTTCATAAATCATTTTAGTGTGGCTGCAACAGACACAATGAGACAGTATCTGTATTATAAAGCAATTCTGAAATAAGATACAGAAGCAATTTTAATTCTTCTAGTCGTCTGTAATAAGAACTTAATTCTACCAGCATGTCATGTACTAATATAATGAGAAAAAGAAAGGGACACATGCAAAGAACTTCTAATCATGTTGGTTTTACTGCTCTGAAGAACTTAAAGAAACATTTTCCCCTACATTTGTAATAAGCTACTCATCACTGGATTATCATTTCATCTTGTTTTTTAAAAAAAAAGATCTGCAAATGGAAGTAATCCCACCAGGACTCAAACTGATTAATCAAATGTTTTTGTAAATGTCATTTTTGATGAAAGTTAATTTAAAGGTAACCCGATTTGTTTATTTTTAATTTTTGTGTCTTCACAGAACACCGTAAAAATATTTTTCATTATATAAAAACATTGAAGTCTGGTACCAAATTTCTCTACTTACATTTTTCAGTTGTTTCTCTTTTTTTTTTTTTTTTTCCCTTTTTTTTAAATAATAAACTTGAACAGCTGGAAAAAAATTCAAAATCCAAATATTCTCCTTTTATGAAAATTTTTTCACTTGGCCAAAAAGCATTGTCTAGGCAACTCCAGATCCAGTTCCACAGTGCCAACAGCTGTCATACTCCCTCTGTAATTGAAAAGAAGTATCTGGCTCCCCAAGGCTCCTAAAATCCCAGACAATCTTTAACTCAAAATTGTATCCAGATAACTTGGGAAGCTCTGCTCTCACACTGGTGACTGATACATTCACTGCATTAATGAAGGCTGAAGAGTTTAATCAGGAAAAAAAGAGAACAGGATCTGTAATAGCAGGATTGCACGCACATAAGTCACAGCTAAGATCAGTATACCATCATGCAAGACCAAGATATGATCTCAACTGGATTTGATAGAAGCATGTCTCTGTATCGATAACCAAAAAACCGCACAGACTCAGATTGCAACAGTTTATGAAATATGTGGGAACCCTTCAAAAATGACAGCAACTACTTCTGTATCTGATGGTACGATTTTTTCAGCATAAGCAAGACTGTTTGCAACAGTGAATGCTTCTGAAACCTGATACTGAAGAATAAATAGTAAACATGACTCCCTGGTATCTTGTCTTGGTGCAGAAAGCAATGCTCATTTCTATTAAAAAAATATTTTGAATCAGCATCTAACAGCTTTGATTTATCTAACCATCCTGAAAGTGAATAACATCAGGCTAAGCATGGTGCCAATTAAATTACTGCCAGTATTATAAAGCAAGTGTTGACAATGTGATATGTCACCTGTAGAAGCATCAAACAAATGGCAGCCGAGTCCCTGATATCTTTTCCTCTCCAAACAATAAACCACCACCAGATTACACCAGCAACAGCAAAATAAGAACATTCAAATGAACCGTGAAGTGTTGTTGATGGAAGTTTTTTGAATGATAGAAGATATTCCTTTGGAAAAAAAAAAACCAAACCCCAACAGACTTTAATTAAACTCTTCTAAATTCACAGCTGTGCCAAAAAAGAAACCTAAATGGTAAAAGTGCCACAAAAAGCAGTATCCTGTCTTCAGTATTTATTGCAAAGTAAAACAGTTGCAAGTGACAACAAATACTTTAATTTTAATTACAGTGCATTATGCTTACTTGAGAGAAATCTGAGGAGTTTAGTATTTTTGTTCGTTTTCTTCTGGTTTAAGTTCTGCAGTGAAGGACCACTGTATAAACATAATTGAATCACATGCATTAGTAAAAGAAATTAGTGAAGGACAAAACACGTATTAGAAGAGCTGGACAGATCAAGAATGTCACATATCACCAGGAGGTTACTCTAAAAAGCTCTAAGGATTTTCAGGAATCTCTGCGAATCAGATTAATTTCTGGGAAGAAAATATCCAGAACTGGGGTAAAACAAAGCAGTCTACTTGGTTTGATCTTAGCAACAACTTTTTACAAGAACAGTAAGCAATACGGGGGTCCTGACCTATCTTCCAATTGAAAGTGGCTCAACTGTTACAAAGGGCATTTATATCACATACATCTGTGATATATTCTGATGTTTTAAGTCATCATTTGCAGTTCACGACAGAAGTTAGAAAAAGATCTCCACAGTGTCAAACTAAATGAATCCTGCATCAGGCTCATCTTTGATTCATGGATCTAGTAACATGGTTCTCAAAAAGTTGCAATGACACGAGTGGCCACGGATTTGAGAACTGCAACGTTACCGTATTGGGTGAATCTAACAAGCACATACCTGATGGCCACATCCGAGAATCACTGTCCTGGATCAAAGAGGTGTAATACATATCACACAGCACACCACTAGGTGCACCAGTATGAACAGCAGAAAGATTTATTTCTATGTGCTCATGTCTTTCTGTAGAAGAAATTCGGCAACATTTGTCCCAAATCCTCACTCAGAAACAAAGGGCATTTCCACACATGACTAAAATGAGTGATACAAAGTCGTGTTTAATTGTGTGCATTTCCTTCCACAATAAAAACATAAGATATAAACAAAGCTCACTGAATGTTACTTTTTACACAACTTTTATTTATCATAGACTTTATAACTAAAGTAAGCTAATTTCAGTTCCTTAGCTGAAGCTACTGGCCAGATTTACAGAAACATTAAGTCACAAATAAAGAACCACTTAAAAAAATGAAAACAAAAGAAGACTGTTATGAAAAGTGGGCTAGATGAGAAGTTATTCATATTCTTCATAAACTACTAAGTTTTGAATCATAAAAACACTCAATTGTTTATTTTTGCTAGGAAAAATATATCTAAATTACTGTCTTAGGTAGAGGATCCAAATAAACAAAAAGTATTAGAGACATACAGATTTGATATTCAGATACACAAAATGGAATATACTAATACACTTACAAATGATGTGAGATCAGAATCCAAAACTATACATTAAACAAGAAAAAAAAAAAAAGAAAAAATAAAGTTCTTTGCTTTTGTGGTCTTTTCCAGCTTGAGGAGGTGACATGCGGTACCATCTATCTATGTATTCTGTTTAGCAGATTACAGAAAACCCTGGGGTCCTTCAGAGCTATTCTAGACTTCTAAAAACTCAGGTCTGATCCACAAAGCACCTAGATCAGATCACAGAATCACAGAATCATGGAATGGTTTGGGTTGGAAGGGACCTTAAAGATCATCATACAACCCCCCTGTCATGGGCAGGGACACCTCCCACTAGCCTGGGTTGCTCAAAGCCTCATCCAGCCTGGCCTTGAACCCCTCCAGGGATGGGGCATCCACAGCTTCTCTGGGCACCCTGGCCACTGCCTCACCACCCGCACAGTAAATAATTTTGGCACAAGATTCAGTTGTCCAAACCAAAGCTGGGGCTGAGACACCCTATGTGGGGTTAGCAGATACTGCTAACTTGCAGGAGATCCGCTCCCTTCTGGAGAGGTACCTGGAGGCCTGGTCGAAGGTCCTGGAGTACCTCAACACATGCTAAATACCCGCTGAATCCTGTCTTAGATGTCCTATTTCCCACTCCTGATAAAAGAGCCCCTTCCTAAGTAACTGCCTAATCCCTGCCCAGCTGGAATAATCAGGTTATCAATATTTGCTTAGACCCTACCGGAATATCAAGTGAGGTAGAACTGCAACTGAATCTTTCAAAAACCCACCCCTGTATGAGTACTCAAAGCACCTACTTCTACCATCACCAAGAGGATCTGCATCCCTGCCTGCCCCTCAGAGGTATCCACAGACACTTTATAAGGCTCTCTGCACCTGAGGGGAAGGACGCATGCTCAGACTCTCTCAGAGCAGAGCTGCTGGGCACAAGGCTGCCATTATGATGCCCTGTCACCATCCAAAACCAATAAGTCTGGCTCAAAGAGCAGTGTATCTTCAGGGCGGGACTCCAACATCTGGATCTTCAGCGGAAAGAGATTTCTGCTTGACCTATGCACCTCTGTTCCAGAAAGCAAAGGAGTTCAGATACACCCTCTCCTTAGTACTTCCTAGAAGCTGGCCCCAGGAGCCTCCCTTTCATAGGGCTCCATCCTTGCAGCATACAAATTACTTGACTCTAAAGTTTGGAATTTATTCCCAAGGAAAGACAACTTTAAAACTGGGTATTGCAGTGCTGATGTTGGCTTATCTCTGTGTTAAGGCATAAAAATCGACCTGTAACACATTCCCACCAGGGAATAGAGACTATTCAATATTCATATAGAATGGAGAGTTCTATAGAATACAGAGAATTCTATATTCATATATCATTCTTTTGATTAGCCTGATCTTAAGCACCAGAGGCTACAAGACTTAAAATGAACAATCATTCATTTTGTATGACTGCAAATTTGACTGACACTCCCAGGACTGAAACAGGGAGCACCACCAGAGCACAAAGTGTGAGTTTTGCAGAAAAAGGCCAAAGCAATTTGGCCAGGTACCTAAGACCATGACAGGCTCGTCCTGTGTGGGTCCACTTCTCCAGCATAGAAGAGATGTTCCTTCCATATTCTTCCATTCTAACACCAACCTTTCTCAGTCAAGGACAACAGCTATCCAGTAACTGGTAGGCATAATTATTCATGGTGGTTCTCCCTCTCTGCTCCAAGACTATTATTTTTCATTAGTACACTAGCAGATTCTCTTCTGCACCAGTGTCTCCAGTTCTGCTGCCTATATTAGCTGACCTATTCCACCACTGCTTTGTATGTACTACGTCCCTGTTTCTATTGATGTTCAGTCTTGCACTTTCACGTCTTCAGTGCATTTTCATCTGCTATTCTTAAAAACCCATTACAAACAGATGGTATCCCTGTAAGAACGTTCATTCAATCTGCCATGATGGTGTCTGCTTAGTACTTGACAAATTGTTTTCCTAGCAAAGTTTTTGGTTTGACATTGGCAGTCACATTAATTTGGGTGCCAGGCTTTCACAATGCATTTTGTTAATGCCTTGTATCAAGCAGCTTTTTTTCAATATTGCTAAATAGTTCTGCATGTCAGGAACTACACATACCCCTCAATCAGCCTGACAGTCAGGACTTCCTATTGCTCTACCCTACATACAGTAATGGTGGAAAGAAGTTTCTAGGATGCTGAGAGCTATATGTTGATAGATTCAAAAACAAACAGGATGAAGATATTGCTTTCTGCCAATGCTTTAGCTCCTTTGAAACCTAAGAATCAGAATTATTATGATAATTTTGCCAAAGCTAAATAATGCAGCTAACTCTAAACAAAGGGATTACACCACTCAGTAAACACAAGCCAGCATCACCTTCATTTCAGCAAGTGATCTGAGACATCTTCTAAGCTGGTAAGGCCTGAGTCACTAAAGCTTGAATCATGGGTAGATTTATGGGACAAGTATTTGCCTGGCCTGCATTCCAGTGACATCAGGTTTCTGTTGGTTGGTCCTGGGCACTCACAGGTAACTATCCAATAGAAGACACCACACTTAGGGATGTAGAGTTCAGGCTGGCTGATTCTGGCTCTGTTTTGTTTCAGGTTTGGTTGTTTTTGTTGTTTTTTTTTAATATGATTATTAGTACATGTAAAAATAGAGAAATAACTATAATCAAATGCCATAAATATACCTGTACCTGTCATAAATGCAAAGGACAAGTTTTAAAGAGTAGCAAAGTACCACCTAAGTAAATGTGAAGTTTAAGTCTTATTTTCAAAATTTGACAGGAGAATATGGAAGCCTGTGTCTCATTTCGTCTAATTAAAATTCTCCTCCAAAAATTGTGATTTAAGTGAGAACTGTTTGTCTTTTGTCATTAGCTCTAAATGCAAAGTGGGTGCACAACTGCACTCTTCCAACATTGAAAACTACTTTCACCTCCTAGTAGGTTTGCCATAGCTCTTGAAGGACTTCAAGTTAGAATTTCACAGGAAAAACAAAATACAGTTTATTATCAATATGGTTGATGTGTAAGAATATTAAAAATCTAGTTGTCAAAAAAATGTTTAAAAAAACCCCAAACCCTTCCCTAAGCTCAGAGATGGTCAGGAGCTGTGAAAAGAAACAGTTTACCAGATTATTTTTTTTTTTTATACCCAAACCCAAAGTAACTGGAGAAAAAATAAATCTTGATCAACAATTTACTGATATATCATTAGCTTGGTCTGTGCTCTGAAGTACACAACTGCAGTGTCACCTATCCCAGGTCTGGGAACTCCAGAGACATCCTATTCCAGCCTGTCTCCAGATTGGAAACTTGACAGTTTGAGAATCCCACTTTCCATTAGGATATGCTCACTTGAGTATCTGTTCAATGAGAATACAGTTTAGAAATCCTAGCGTAATATTTTAGTGTTCACTTCTCAAGGGAAACTTGTCTTCACAGTATATGAATAATTTCATACAGAATTCACACCCTCTAATAACCAGTAACAGAATGATGCACTTGAAGTCCTATCTGGGCTTCTGACCTTCACAAATTGCCAATAGCGAAGGCAGCTGATCTGCCTGACTTGGAAATGCAGTAGATAAGGAGCACTCACACAGGCATCATGGCTCCGTGTAGTCAGTAATACGCTATTAAACTACTAGAGCTGTTCACCTCTTAGCTGGAACTGTGTCCATTGACTCTACAAGTACTGAGAGAACTCTACCTGTTCAGGCGCTTAAGAAACAAAAAACACAAACTGTGTAAGTTTCTGTATCACCTTTGTTTCTAATGTCTTACTCTTTTTATCAAAAGAGACATCACACACATTGCAGCATGGTCTTAAGATTATTTATATCCATTATGATAAAATACTAATTTTTCTTGTTCCTCCTATATAAAAATTAATTTGATACAAACATAGCATGGCTTCAACCTTTCACTTGAATCTTCACAGTAAAGGTAACCACTACTTAAGAATAAAATACAGTAATAATGGAATTCCCAGCCTTCAGCTTTTTTGGCCCTCAAGTGATGATGAAAGAGTTTTGAAAAGGAGCTAGCTTGCATACAATCCTACATTCCCAATACTATTCAGAGACCATACCTGCTAAGTTACTCATTCACAATACCCTTACAAAGAAGGTTTTTCTTCTAGGACAACTCTCAAAATTGCAAACCAGGCATGACCACAATCTGTAAAAATTCACAAGATAAGGAAGCTAATAGATTAAGGTGTCAAAAAAAAAAAAAAAAAAAAACTTTAAAAGATAGCTGCAGTCAAGAAAACTTCAAAAGATAACGCTGATCCAAGTCAGTAAAAGAGCTCAGCAAAAAAACAGATGCTGGAGAAACCAACAGAAATGAAATTATTTTTATATCTAATCCATAGTCACAAAGATTGTTTTTAACCAGCAGGACTACATCTCCTTTATGACAGTTGGATGCTGAATAGTAAGTTCATGCAACTTTTTATCATATCTGCTTTATACTTTTTTCAAGTTTAGTTCTAGTCTATATTCACAAAATAACCTCCCCTGAAATGACCCCACAGTCCATTAGCTGCAGTCTCAATTAGGTAATACCTCTAAAAGCTAGAGTTATGTGTTTTGTTTACTTCTGGGTTGTTTTTTGGAGATATTATTAAAGTGGAATTTTGAAAAAAAAATGTAGTTTTCAGATTAGGATTTTTACACTTACCATTTTTTTTAAAAGTTACAATTTTCTATGCTGTATTTTTTATAGTAATGAGAACACCAATTTCCAACAGCTCGTGGTACATTCTCCCTGAAGCTGCAGACTAAAAGAATCACAAAAAGAATCCAAGTTCAGCACAACACCCAAGTCAGCCGGCAAAGCGTTCTACTTTGGACTTAAAATGCTACCCAGCTATTTAAAATTCTAAAATATTATAATCTCATAAGCATAGTATCTTTTAAATAACCTCAGTTTCATAAGGATGTTACAAACACTCAAGTCTTATTCAGAGAAATATGAAAAAGCTTTGTATAGAAAAAGTAAAAATAAACCCTCTTGAAGACTTTTTCAATGTAAAAAAAAAAAGTACTTTTGTCATAAAAAATAATTTGCCACAAAATACATGAGAACCTCTAAATGGAGAGAGGCTTATTGAATTAATTGCAGATGCAGGATTTGATTTGATTGTAGCTGTTTGTCTGTGTGAAAGAGAAGGAGCAGAAAAAAACAAGAGCAGAAACAGAAGACAGCAAGGAAGCAATGGCATGGCCAAAACACACTTATGGCTTGTCCCTCATAGAATTCAAGTGAACACTGAGTTAAATACTGTTTGGAAAGAGATTTAAATTTGCAAGCTGTTTCCTGTCTGAATCTTTCATGTTCAAAGAAGCAAGAGTTTACGTACCTTCTATCAAAGTTCTAAAAATACTGTTCACCACTAATTACATACAGAAAAACCTCAAAAGAAAAAACTATTTGGCAAACCATCGAGGTGACAGGGCAAGCCAGGCAAAAACTCAGCAATAAAATATTATGGGCATCACTTCTCATCAGGGCTGCCATTAATTCCAGACTCTAGTCCAAGACACAGGGGGCAACATTTCCACGGTGTACACTCTAAGAACCCTGATGTTCAAGAGTCTGAATCACATCAAAACTCTTAGGAAGCAAAAGGCTGATCTTCTCTTCATAGATTGTGACTGTATGTCCTTCTACTAGCCACTCTGATCAAAAGTATTATTTTATTTCACATACACAAGAAATTTAATGCAAACTCAACTACTGCAAGTCTTCAGCATCACTTTCTGGACACAGACCAGTGGCTTAAAGAGTCTTCAATGCCCCTACACACCAAATCCTTTTCCCTGAAAGGTAAACTTGGAGGTAAAACCAGAAATCACTTCTCATCACAGGTAGCTTCTGGATTTTTCACAGCCCTGAGCAGTCCACTTTTTCCCTAGATGGGGAATTAATGATCCCTTTCAGACAGAAATACTGAGATATTTGAAAATGTTCTATTGCAGCATCGGGTATTTTAGAAATTTACTCTGGCAATTCTCTCACAGCCTTATTAATAATTAAGTCATTATAATACAAAGCCTCTCCACTTAATAGTACAATCACCCACCACTGAAGGGCAATTTTCAGCCCAATGGTACTCTAATAGATGAGATACCAATGATTATCTGGACATTCTTCATTTTTACGATCCATTACAAAACAAGACAAAGGACTAGAAAACATGCAGTAATTTGGAGGACTGGCGAAAAGCTGGATTAGATGATGTTTTTCTCCTTATGAAGCTACTACAGTTAAACTCTAAACAGCACCATGGTATTCCAAAATTGCTTTCTTCGTATCATCACGTGCCAATACAGATATCATTCCTAAGATCTTCCTTTGTTCCAATGACCATCCTTGCTTGTCTTTCTGGTATGTCTTCCCTTTGTTTCTGCTAAACAAGGTACTTGTGAAGGAGTTTAGGTTTCATGAACTACAGTGAAAATTTATAGACTTGTCAAATTCAAATCCACAGGAAACACTAGAACACTTAAGATGAATTCCAGAAAAGACATTAAGTTTCATCTTACATACCACAAGGAACTAAGAATCCATTTTGTCCTTTGTTAGTTTGTTCCAAATGTTTATCACCCTCTAAACTATTTACAAATCCAAGTTTCCCATTTGAATGTGCCTTTCCTTGCAGAATTAAGAGCCCTTTAGAGCTAAGCATTTTTTTAATCAAGTTTCTCATGCATCATACTAAAGCTTAATTTCAATCTGCTTTCTGATAAGCTTGAGAAATTGAGATCTTAAAATCTCTCTGACCCAAGTTCTTCTTTTTAAAGTATTTTTGTGGCTCTTTTCTTACTATCAAATCCTTAACAAGCAGGAACATTAGAGGAAAAAATGTTAAACTTTACTTTCAAAAGAACTTTGGGTTCACTTCCCCTTCTCCTGTTCACCTATAGAAGAATTACATCAACATCACCCTACAGTTTAAATCGCAATTAATTCTTTGGATACCATGTCAATGAAATAGTTTGCAGATTCATCAGTTTTCAGAGTAATCTATTCCATACCATAGAGTATTCCTGCATTTTTAGATCCTAGGCACAGATGTAAAAGACTTTCGGAATGGACTCTCCTCTGCATACAAATCAGAAAACCATATCAATGTACTATAAACAATATAATTTTAATTCTTACCATCTCTAAATAACAAACTTAATTAGCAGTCTTTCTACACTTGCTCCAAAAACCACTGATGAAAACAAAAACACAGGGTTTGCATGAATGCCCTCAGAAACTCACCAGAAACACATCCAATTACTAGTTTTCCTTAAACTCTTTCCAAATTAGTTGATTTTAGACATTTTGAAATCCTCCTAGGAAATACTATTGACTCTTAACTATGTCATAGAATTCTTATTCATAATTATGGAAATAATTGCATTTACAGCCTTGTACATTGACCATCTTTATATCATAATTTAAAAAAAAATATTAAGCCCATTTTTAAACATTATTTACGTTCATAAAGCTTCCCAGCATCAGTGAATTGGAAAACAAGCCTACTAAAGTTAAAGTTTCAGAGAGATGTACACAGGAAGCAGAGTTTCCAGTTGGTTCTGCAATCTCAGTCTAGGGAAGCAGTTAGGGCAATACAGAAGTAGAAAGCTCTGGGTAGGAAGAAAAGGTAAAAGCCACCAAATCATGATTCAGATCTGCTTTTCAGTACTCTGCCTCTCATAACTTGAAAGAATGAAAGCTGCGCTTTATCATGGTGATTTAAAAGGACCTGTTAATAAACGTAATATTACACCAATGCATAAGTGATTTGCTGAATAGTCACGGGAGCTCATTTATTTCAATAGGCCATGCATATAGGAAGTTCCTGTCCAACAATACTAGAGAACCTTGCTTAGAAGGGAACAGCTTTCCAAAACCAAGAATAAACGCACTATACTCTTAATTTCTTCCTAGTAATAATTTGAATGTTTCTGAGTGAATCCATTTACTAATGTTTGATGAGTGAATATCTACTTTCAAAAGTTATTAAATTATTACACAAAATGGCTCATATCTCTTTTTAAATACAACTGTATAATGGATTACATCAAAAAGAATGCCTCACAATTACTGTGATATTCAGAAATAAACAAGTATGAAAACAGTTATTTCCCTCCAGAGTGGATAACACTTCCAGTTTAACAGTCACTAGCAAAGTAATTTGTGAAGTTTATTAAGATCATGGCTTTACAGGCTCTAATTTATTGAGACAAAGCCTCATTTTATGCAGAAACATTAGGACATACTACTGACTCATTTCACATCAAATATTCTTCCTGGAAGAAATTTTTCACATAATTACTTCAAGTAAATGAGGTGTTTATAGTCGATGAACCAACTCCCTTTAATCTGTTTCTGAAACAATACACACTTATGGAAAAATAGCATTAAGTTTTTTCAAACTGAAAAATAGGTTGACAAGCAGCTGGTATTTCTAAAGAAGTCCTTTTACTTGATTAAACATATCCCTACATAATTTAAACAATTCCTGTTACAAGCACATAATGGTTAGGTGTCTAATGGCTAAATCGTTTCTCAACAACAATTATTGTCAGATCAAATTCTCAAATTGTTGAGCAGCTTTTTTTTAATCCATTTTCAATGGCTTGGACCAGGTGTACTGTAACAGTGCAGTGTACAGATCCACACCTAAATGAAAGTCCAACCACTGAATCCAGTCAATGTTGTCACAACATGCAACATCTAAGCATCTGCTCCTGTTTATTTAAATCAGGAGAATTTTGAATAAATCTTGCAGTGTAAATACACGAACTAAGCTTACTTCAGAGTCTGCTCAGCCCTGCTAAGAGGTTTGCTTAATCAGCAGTCAGAGGAAGCTACATGCCTCCTGTGATAAACTGCCTCTACGGTTCCTGAGTCAGGCTGGATGATCTCATCGTGCCTACGCACCACACTGCTGCACACCATGGAAGTGGAGTTCCCTGGATCAGAGAAACAGAAGAGCATCAAAAAAGCTGCTAGTGGACCACTGCCTCATTGCCTTAATGCTGAGGTGCCTTATTCTCAGCATGACATTTTTAACATATTGTTTTAAGCAATCCTCAATGTTCAGTTATCCACAGTAAAAAAATATAATAATAATTATTTATGTTCCTGTGGTTCAGTTTGTGCCCACCGCCTCTTGTCCTGTCACTGGACACCACTGAAAAGAGTCTGCTCCATTTTCTTTCAACCCTCCATTCAGGTATTTCCACATATTCATGAGATCCTCCTGAGCCTCTCTTCTCCAGGATAAACAGTCCCAGGTCTCTCAGCCTTTCCTCGTATGTGAGGTTCTCGCATCTTTTAACCATTTTAGAGACCCTTTGCCTAATATCCTAAGAAAATAAAAATCTCCCCCCTAGCTGGGGGTACAATGAGCCCCAGCATGGTCTGAGACTTTGCTGCTTGAGTGTTCCAATTGCCACCTTCATACACAGGCAGCTCAGTATAGAACAAGCTGGTATCTTATGACTGCGAGAAATTCTTGTGTAATCACCTGAAGATTTATAAAGGCAAACAGAGTAGAACATGTCGCATTGCGTTCAACTGGTAGGGCTCTGCTAATCTCCAGTGCGCAACTCCATAAATGAAACTCATTCCTGTATCTACTGTCTCAGATGGCAGATGTACTAGCACGCTGGAGGATTTTCTGTATTGTTATGTTAATCCAGTAAATAGATAACATATGTGATTTACATAAAGAGTGCCAATGTAATTCTACAAGTCTGCAAAACCAGCTTTCATTCTCAAGCATTTGGTTGTTTTGGGTTTTGTTTTGTGGTTTTTTTTGTTTGTTTTATTTAAGAGAACTCAAATAAATGTATTGTACTAAGGATGAGAACATGAAGATGTAAGAAAGGAAACAGAAATGTCACAAACTGTCTGTGAATACAGTAAATTCAGTGCTTGGAAAATTAGTGAAAATAAAACCAAAATACTCTCTGGCTTCTGTTGTACTACTGACTCACATTCCTTCTTTTTAACAGAATATTAACTGACTCTTGTTAAACTAACAAATACTGCAAATGCATATATGCTACTCTCTTTGGAAGTCAGTATTCAAGAATCTAATCTAAGCCTTGTTTTTCTCAAAAAGACAAATATCTTCTTGTGGTAAAATCCAGCTGTGTTGGGAGCAAAGTCCTAGGAGTTTATCTCTGTGGAGATAGATCTTCCTTCCATCGTACGCACACGCATGTGCACACATGTGCCCTGTGGAAAAAGGTATTCCTCCAGATTTACCACAAGAGGAGCAAAAATGATTGTCAGAGTTCCTCTGCTTCCAGTGGAAGAAAATTTAATAAAAAAATTATTTAGAAGGAGATTCTATAAGAGTTGGTTAGATAAAATATTTTACAGCAATCAAAACAGTAAATCTTCCACCATTCACTTCTTTTCTATCTATAGTTGCAATAACTAGTGACATTAACACGTAGAGTCTTCATATCATCAGAATGACTTTGGATTTTTTTCTCTTATTTCTAACCAGAAAACCTATACAGGCTTCTGCCCACTCCCATATATTATTTAATATGTTAAACTGAACTGATACAATACTTGTCTAAGAAGAAATACAAGTACCAACATTGAACTCACCTGTATTTTGTATGTTCAAACCCAATCTTCGGCAAGCTCAAAATACACAATCACTTTCAAATTTATACTTAGAAAATCTATTTCCAAACCTAGAAAACAACAGCATTTCAAAATACTGTTTGCCCAAGAGCAGCAACTGTGTTAAAATAAGAATAACATACATTGTCAGGTGTTCAACTAAATAGAGGGAAATTTGTAGCACAGCCAGCATGCCACATAATAAATTGCAATCTTTAAATGACAGGAATTTGTTTTATTTTAAAATGTAGTCTTGATCTATTTCTTCTGCATGAGGCTCATTTTTTTCTGGATAGCTGATCAGTTGTTATCCGTGTTCTTTCTTATTGAGCCTAAATAATGATCATTTAAAAATAAGCATGGATTGTTAATGTATTTTTGTTTGGTATATCGGTTCATTTAAAAACAACTCAGGAAGAAACAGGGTGAAGAAAGCTATGCTCGTCCAGCAGGTGGTAAAGATCAAAAGTGAAATAAATCAAAGAAGATGTGCAGCAGTTGCGGACACTATTATATGTACTCAGTTATTATGTGATAGTTGAGGTTTTAACTATCAGTTTCATTAGATGTTACTATTCCTCAGCGTAGACAGCTTTGAAGCTTGATGTACAGCCTTGGAAGTAAGAGTTCTCAGCTAAAAGAACACACATGACAAGCCTATGCTTTTTGTTACATTTCTTCCTTAAAAGATGTAGTTTTTAAAAAAAAAAAAAATCATAGTTTATCATTAGTGTTCTTGCTTCTAACAAGTTGGTAAAAAGTCTTCATCTCTTGTCCCTGTTAACAATCACCTACTCTTCATAGGCAACTGTTTTTAATAGGGGGCATCATTTATTCAACACAGAAAAAGCTTTTTTTTTTTTTTTTTTTTTAGAAAAGCATTCTGTGCCTTTCTATTCCTCGCACTCCTTTTACATAAGTTGTATATCTGAAACTCAATATCAATTAAACTAATGCAATGGACTTGATAGGACTGTACCTCTTAGAGTAAGCAATTGCATTTGGTGACTCCCATTCTGTTCCTAGGGAGGAACTATGCAACTTTTGATTTTCTACCACGCAAGTTTAAGAAACTAAGTCCAGGAGTTCAGTCCCTCCTGTGGGGAACAGGGAGGCACACATCAAGACCCTGTTCTGAATCACCCACTAGAGCAGCTTCTCTGTATGCACCGGTGGTGGAGTCCACTTTGTCTAAGCCGGTATCGCTGTCACTATTCATTCACACAGGAATGAAGATCCTACTGTCTGTAATCTGGAAAAGGAGATGTTTAAAGTGCTCCCACCGTCCTGGCCTTGGGGGACACACCACATATCCCCCATGGCACATCAGGAACACAGCAGTGACCAGAGGGGGAGCAGACATACCATGCCACATAAACCTCACTTCTGCTTCCCGGCAAAGAAATGGTCGCCCCTGAGATGACACAGCTTCTGCCCTGATCACTACAGGAAGGAAAATAAACACTACCACTCTTTTCACTAAGAGCAGGTGGTATGGAACAGTGGCAGCATTGCTCTTTGCCAAGAGCCAGTTCGACGGCATGGCTGGGAATTAGTTGCTCAAAGAGAGGAACAACTTACTGCTCACTGATATCAAATGTTAAAGCAGAAAAGTACTAGGGCTTCTTTGTTCTTCCCGGGCTAATAGAATCACTCAGGAAACTCAAGAGTAGTTTCTAAAATTACATTTCAGTCTTGTGTAATCTTAAGATCAACTTCTGTGTTCCTTAGTTGCTCCTCTGTGTATAATACTGTTTTAATTACATGTAAATTTGTGGGAGGAGGGGTAGAGGGGAAGAAAGCATCAGATGTTCAGTATCTTTTGCAGCAGAGCAGGGAAAGTAAAGCAGAGGTCAGGCAGTAATTCAATGCATGGGAGTCACAAACTAATGTATTTTCCATACACGTTCCCAGAACTCTGCTTAGACGACTGCTGCACATAAAAGAAAAGCAAACCCAATGAATATCAACCAGAAATTGCCTTTTCCTGTATCTCATCTTCAGAAACACAGGGAGATAATTTCTAATGAAACCTGCCGTTTCCCATTTGAAAAATTAATCTGCAGACAAAAAAGTCTCTTCCCATCTCCCTCCCACCCAGAAAATGTTAATAATTTTGGTTCTAACACAATGAATCATTTTAAGCTCAAAACCTTTCCTTCTTTCCCAACGTCTACATTTCAGTTCTCCATCAATATCATTATCTAGCTGTTTGATGCGTTGCTATAGTTATTTTCAAACCCATCGATATGCAAAACTTCTTTAAATTATTAATTCTTCTATGCTACAGGTTCCATTTCCCATCAGTGATTTATTTTTCTTTAAGCTGTCAGAGTATTTCTACCTTATTGGTTTCCACCAGCCAACTTCTATCACCTGTGAGGAAGAAATCAAGAAACAATGAAAGTAGACTAAAAATACCAACACTGATGGAAATCATAAACCATGTTTTGTTTGATTTCTCAAGTCACCTTATGTTGCAAATACATGGAATCAACTGCCATACCTGTGTACTAGGTTTTTATTTGAGTACAAAAATCATATGACTAAGATGAATAACTACAAGTTGTGTTTAGACAGCTTTGGTCAGATCAAGCTGGTGGCCTTTTTGTCTCCCGTTTACTATATTAGTTTTATTAACTTAGGATGTTTCTACCAGCAGCCACAGAGTTTTTGCTGAAAATACTAAAATAATAGAACAAGCCATAAAGATCGTTACCATATGGTAGAGAATATGCAGAATGGATTTACAGATCTTAAAGCATTTCTGCGCTTCACATTTTGAACAGGAATCTAAAACAAGCATTTGCCATCCCAGTCTCTGTATGCACATCCTTTCCTCAGTGAAATGCTATGACCCTGCACCAGAAGATGTCTAACCCCAGAGCTTTCTCAAACTTCATCAGCCATCAATGCCCCACCAGAATCTCACAACAATCAGTGCTGAGACATGCACATGAATCATGATTCACGTTTCAGACAGATGACAGGATCACACCATGCTCTGCGTTACTCATCAAAATGAGAGTCCTGTAGGTTCTTGTATAGTTTAACAGCCTTGTAATATGCTGGGGTCTCTGCAGAGTGGCACCCCTTGCTGTGTTTTTCAGCCACAATCTCAACTTGAATACTGTTGCTGTTGACCTTCAGAGTGATGTAAAACCATACTATTTATCTTCTCTTCATAAGAGGATACGTCCAATGTTAGAAGGTGTTTTTTTTGTTTTTTTTTCACTGCTCAATCTGTCAACCAAGTCTCCAAAATAATGCAAAGCTTCCTATATTTGGCAATTACTCAGCTGGGGAAAGGGGCTGTGGGAAAACATGCTTTAAGAGCTACAGAGGGTTTAAACTAGGAAAACATTAAAGAACAAGCATATAAGTAATGGAAATGTAACACATTTTTTTAATCCAGGGCTCTAGTTATATCAGAAATATGCTTCTCTCTTATTTCTAGCAGGTAATTTCCAACTCATCTTACTTGTCTTCTTGTACACTTGTATTGGCAGCAGTCTCCTTAATGCACAGTTAACCACAGATGGCACGGCTCCAGCCTCACATGTAAGATTTTGAGATATAACATACAAACAAACCTTCCAGTACCCTAAAGCAGAGCTGTGAAAACTTTTTTTATAGGTAGTGCTACTTTATGTATTTAACTTGAAAGGCAATGCCACTCCAAATAAGGATGCAGGAAAGGACAACACAATCGTACATTGAAGAAACAAGTCTTTCCATATTAATTCCCAATGACACCAACCTCAACTTTCTCACCATCCATCAGTAAGATGATTATGATTCATGTTTAAAAATTAAGTTCTAAAATAAGAGACTTTCAGTTTTTCTTTGAACAGAACATTTATTATCAAAAGAATGACTCAATGTCTCTAAAACCAATTAAAAAAATAAATAAGAGTACACTAAATACACAAAACCTAGACGAGAGGAACTATTTGACTGCAAAGGACAAATCCATAATGAAATGTTTTCTTCTGGGCACACCAGACCTTTTCATTTAAATAAAAAACTGAAACATTGTGCTTTTACATGAACTTATATTAGGCTCGTACACAGGGCTCCCTCTACAAATCTGCAGATAATAAGATTTCCATCTACTTTTTATTGTTATGTAGCTTAAAAACATGCACTTCATTTTTCTCTAGAAAACAACTTCACAAATTAGGATAAAATGTCCTTATGTTAAGAACTTCATATTTATGATTCGCCGTTAGGAAAACAGTCGAATAGCTCACTGCTTATGTGGTGCATTAGTTACTATCAAAGAAAGGAGAGCAATGGACAATGAAATAAATTTGCAATACATTGCAGAAAACATTTGACACTGATTATATTTACGAAGCTTTATCACATCAATTTCAAAAATGTGTCTGAACAAACAATTTCTAACAAAACTATGTATGAAGCAACAAAAACAAAGAGCATGAGAGTATTTAGAAGTGAAAGTTGGTTATATACAACGGACTTTCATCAAAGCACTTAAAGGTTCTCAGTCTCCCTTCTACTCTCTTTCACCAGTACCATCCTCAGTAACAAACAGAAGTTTATGTCTTGGGAGATTTCCTTGCTATTAAGCAGGAGGAATTTAGGATTTATTTTTCTTTTAAGAGAGATGAGCAGTAACATCAGCATAACTAAGAGCTGTTACAGGGAAATTCATAACCCGGGACAGAAGCCTACTTAAAAACCACCAACAGTTGCCAAGCACATATCCAGGTTACAAGAATACAATTTCAGCTGCAGAAAAATCTTCAAGATTTCTACTCAAAACAATTTTCCAAGTGTGATATACCTGGTCTTGTATGTTCAAGAATAAATGGCAGCAATACATAAAAATTCAGCACAAATTGGGAATTTGGTCAGAAGACCTTGGTCTCTCAGGTAGAAAATTTAACATATGTACTTATAGTGTGAATACAATATAGATTTTATAACTTTTAAAAATATTTCTCCTAAAATATGAGAAGCAATCAGTTTAATCTTATTGTCATGGATCCATTCCATATTCTCATACAGTAAAAAGGACCTTAAATATGGTCAACTCTGCAGACATAATCATGATCTCATGATGGTCTCGTTTGCACTTGTGGTTAATTCTGGTGGACTAAGAATGCACCAGCTACACCACTGTTAATTTATCCTTCCTATTTGGTTGGATCACAGATCAGCATCACTGGTGTCCTGCCAGACAGACCAGCAACAATATCTGGCAACTGAAGAGATTTAAAATAACCAGTGGAAATATATCAGCTCCAACATGACTGAAGGTCTGTCTCCTGCTCAGTTGTCAAATTAAGTGTTATCTTAATTACAGGGTTTGGGTTTTTCTCTGAGAATAGCAGGATTTTTTTTTTCCTTTTCGTGTATAGCTACTGAATCCCAACTGTTACAGGATTACCTTTTCATATCTTAATACTCCAGGCAACACAGTCATAGAGATGCTGCCGCTTGAGAAAAAGGAATGCAGAAAGGACGATTTCCAGAGGTAAACAACACAATGAGCTCCAATTCTGAAAGTATTATGGAGAATGCTCCCATGAACTGAGAACACTGGTGTTCTCTTCTCTGTATGCATCATTTCAGTTTCTGTAATTCCTAAATTTTTTAATTAAAATCAGCCCTTAAAAAAAAAAGTAAAAAGATTGTAGACTGTAGTGTTTCATTAATCAATCAAGACACTGTAGTGATCCAGGTATTTAATTCCAATTTCCCCATCTCAGTCTGTTACACCAGTTTTGTATCACTGCTGTCTTGCTAGTATCTAAAGACACACTCAAGATTCCCACCAACGTGCACAGCACAATCAGAGTAGAGGGAAGGGAGGGATTTTCAAAATGGTAATATATTCATGTGAGGATTTAACTGTAACTGTATTATTAGATCAACAGCACAATACAAACAGCAGAGATTTCTAGACGAACTATGAGCTCTTCTTTACAAAGATCACCCTGATTTAGTGATTTCAGGCGATACAGAACTCTGATAAATTCTTCATACAGTCACCGTGAAAGATTCAGATTCTGTTTCCTACTTGAATTTGTCCAGCTGTTTAATCTTTTATTGCTTCTATCTGCTAGATTAAAACATCTCAAAGGAATTTCCTTGATTTGAGAAAATTAGGAACAACTAGATGATGATCAGAGTACCTCAGCTTAGCTTTCTTTTTGAGCAAAAACATAGTATGGAAATGTAGAAAATATTTATCCTCCCGTTGGAATGCCAATTAATTTGATCAGCAGGAGACAAATTGTCAGTGATTTCCTATATGCTATACAGCACCACTAATACCAGCAACACTGATTGTTCAATAGAAAATGGATCATGTATTCAGCCTAAACAGCTGTCCTACAGAAAATCTGAGTAGTAACTCCTCCATTAAGGCCCACATTGCACCATTTCGACAATCCACATATTTTCTTCTCGATCCACTTTTCTAGGAAACTTCATGAAATGAGTGCTTCTTGGTTCTGTATCTAATTAATGCATAATACTGACATTATTCACAGTTGCAGCAACTAGATTTGTGATAAACATCAAGTTCAGCCTGGAACAGTTCACAAAAACCAAAGCACAAGACAGTTGAAAAGGAAAAGTAATAGTGAGCAGAAGAATAAGTAATAACATGAGTTCCTTTGTCCTGCTTTCAGCTGGGACAGAGTTAACTTTCTTCAGAGTAGCTAGTAAGAGGCTGTGTTTTAGATTTGTGCTGAGAAGAAGGCTGATCACACACTGATGTTTATAGTTGCTACCAGGACAGTCAAGGACTTTCCAGCTTCTCTGCTGGGCAGGAGAAGCTAGGAGGGAGCACAGCCCCAGTTACCAGCCTAGGATTTGACCTTAGGTTTGGGATTGAGACCTAAATTGGCTGATGGTCTATTCTATATCATGCACGTCCTGCCCAGCATATAGATGAGGATCTGTCCCAAAGTGCTCTCTCTCTGGGGTCATCTCACTCTCTCAGTCAGCTCTCAGTCTCTAGGATACTTGGCTCATCTCTTTTCCAAACTGTGGTTTTGAGACTTTGTCTGCTCTGGGTTCGTTAGCCAGGAATGGGCTGAGCCTTGGTCATGAGGTGGGTGCATTGTGTATCACTCATTGGTATAGTTGTATATGTTATTATTATCATTATTATTTTCAAGTTTGTTGCAGGTTAGTTATTAAGTTGCTCTTATCTCAATCCACGAGTCTCTTTTCCCTTTACCCCTTTAATTCCCTCCCCCATCCCTGGGAGGCTGAGCAAGTGGCTGTGTGGGGTTCACCACTAGCTGGGTTTAAAACCACTGTATCCTTGCACACTGTTGGCTTTCCCTTGTACAATTTCATCTGAATACCACTTCCCTCTGCCACCCTGGCCTTTCTGAGTCTCAAAGAAGCACATCTAAAACTCGACTTTTATAAAAACCATAGTGCTTCGATTGAAATAGCTACAGCTTCAGCAGCGGATAAATTCTCCCTCATCTTAAAGCCACTGACATACTATTATGCAGTGCTGATACTTCATTGAGCTCTGAAGTCATGTCATATCACCTAAAATTATTTCACCAAACTGCACGGCGTATCATCTGTAATGTGTTGCACTGTCTTCCTGCAAAATGTTTCATTTTTAGTATGTCAATAGGCACAAAGAAAGCAAATTATTTTACCTGAGGGACAGTATGCTCTGTGCTTCACTGCCAGAATTGTAAGCAGCCATGCACACTTATGAAATACATTTTTCCTATTTCTCTCTCCTTGGGGGTAAAAAAATAAATTAACAAAAAATGCCAGCTTCTACAGCCTGCAAAAATTTCTTTTTGAAACTTCAATTCATGTTAGCTTTTCAGTTCTTGAAGTCAGGATTCCCTATCATGCAGGGTTAAGTACTGTCCACGTACATCACATTGCATGCTAGTATGTAACCTAAAGTCAAGAAATGTAAAGTAAAAGCCATGTCACACCACTGACTTCAAAAGCCGTAGTTTCTTCCAGACAGGAAGCCCAGACTATGAATTTAACAGCCTGATTCATACAATCAGAGGCATGTTTAACACCTGTAGCACCTGAAAATCCCAAAAGAACACAGTCCCTCTAAGGAAATACTCTTGGCCTTCATTACAATGCATAACACGCACTATGCAGTGATACTTATTTTGCAGACCACCTCTTCTCCCTCAACACATATGTCACAGCTCACATTAAAGCATTAGAAGGTAGATTTAGTAAACAGGTTGTCCCATGCCTTAGATCAATAGGGACAGGCATCCTCAGGGACCAGCCCACAGGTATGGACAAGGACCAAGTACAGCAGCAGCAAGTTGCGTGGAGCTGACCTCTGGGAATCCAGCCTCACTGACAAGGCAGAACACATCTGCTACCTTCACACAAAGCAGGTTAGTATCCAACACTTTAACCTTTACTGATACAGATCTCACATTAAACATACAGAAATGGAAGGAAAAAACCCCACAGATACACTAGTGGTCTCCATTCTTTTACAAACCTTCTGTAAGACTCCCTCCCCATCAGCACCCAAGTGTACTGTGTCTCTGGTTATGCAACATTTTCCGTGATTTAATACATGAGAAAAGGAACACTGAACTTCAGGAGTTCAGGTTCAGTCCTTATCTTAAAATCTTACTTTCACAGCTTCCTATAAGTCATTAAAAATATATTAGGTTGTCTTCATCACAGTGCAGAACTTTACCATGGGGAAATACAATGTGCTAGGTCCTACACTGTATTTGGACTCAAACCTGAAAGGACTTTCAGACAATGCATTACAGCCTGTTCAGTGCACCTTTTGCCAAAGAACTAAACCTTATTCCCAGACTCAAGACACCAAGTAGAATTCGCAGTTTATTTGCTTAATACTAAAATCAGTAAAATAACTTGTCTTCAGGTTGAAAATTATTAAAACAAAAAATAAGAGGTTTTCTATAGAACATCTTTTACAAGTTATCGCTAATAAAATTAAACATATACCCAGTCTAACTAAAACATACCCAGTAGGACTTGGACAGAAGACAGTTAAACCATAGCAAAACAGAAATTAGAGGCATGAAAACTAAAGAATTGAGGAAATACTGTTAAATATCTCTCTGCAGTGAAGTGCGGCCAGAATTCATTTATAGACTATGTACCTATTCTGACCCCCGCACAGGCAAATCTGGTACATGAGGTCAATAAAGTCCTTCACTCAAGTAAAACTTAATTTTACAGAGCAGAAATGGCAAGAGGAAA
>NW_010109865.1:24328-29138 GCF_000699245.1 Pterocles gutturalis
AATTACATATTCTTTTAGCTGAAAAAGAAATGAACATATGGAACATTATGTTCTTTTTACCCATAACTTCAACTGAAATGCATTGTACGTCCTCCTTTCATACTTGGAAGCCACCCCAAATGCTTTGAAGTTCATCAGCCTAATGAGGAAGTCCGTATTGCTCAGACAACTGCTGCATACTTATCAGCTCTTAAAAAGGTGAATCATTTCTAAATGTAAAGGGACAGTTATCTGTACACAAACATAAATTCACTTACCAGCTCTGCTGCTAACATGACTCATGGACTTTGAGCACAAGTTTTAAATATAACACAGAAAGGTATTACAGAAGTCTCTGTTTTGGTTCACTGCAGCAATGAACATGATGTATCTAGTAACAACAAAGCTACAGCTTTTATCCAAGTTCTGTAATCTTGGCATCAGATGTGTGCAATTACTGCACTATCTGAATGCTTTCCAGATTTCAACATGACTCTAGCACCCTGCATAAAGGAGTACACTTTTTAAATGATCTACCAATGTTTTAATAAAAAAATAAGCCATATTTACTGTATTATGTTTCTATTCTTATACAGGATTTGATCTTCTATCGAATGTCATAGGCTTAGACAAACACCCATGAGTTTGAAAAATGCATAAAAGCAGAGTTTTCTAGCGATACTGAAACAAACTGTGGACAGTATCAGTGTCTAGGAAGCATTACTCATGACCTGTAAACCAACTACTTAAACTCTGAATTTCATTTTCTAATCTGAAAGTACAACAAATACTTATACACCCCCAGGTTGTCCTAGTAAATTCATTCATTTGGATCATATGAGCGGAAGGGAAAGTAGAGTATTTTCATGCTGCATACTTTTGCTGTCTGCATATCCTCCAAGACTTACATTTTCATTGCTTGGTTTTTCTGCACTGCTAATTACATTGCAGCTGAATTTCTTAAGAGAAAAAGAATTTGGAAGAAACAGACCTCTCAGAGACAAGGGCAGCAATTAAGCTGGAAATGCCTGCTTTGTTTTCAGCATAAATTGAAGCATAATTATGCAAGTGATGTTTCTACCACACCACTTCATTATCTGTGTGCCAACATAGAGGGTTTCTATTCCTGTTGGATGGAGGTACCCTAGTCCATCTAGGCTGTGCCAGCATGGAAGATTTGAAGTTGTTCAATAACTGCAAATGCAAATATAAAGAACCAAAAATCAAACATGGAAAGGGGTATTTATAGAAATGCATGTTTCCTGAATACTCAAGATTATCTGGATAGAAAGAGTAGCAGAAAACTCATTTACAGGATGCAGTTTCTTCCTGATAACTTTCAGACGTGTTGTCTTTCTGCTCCCTGTAGTGCACATAAAACTAAATTCTGAAGTTTGTGGACTATGACAAAGGAATGCTAAAATAAGGTACTGAAATTGAGTGTGTTAAAGGGCAAAGAAGGGAATGAGACAAAAAGTCACTCCAATCGGCCCACTGATGTCAACAGTCTTTCAGCTAAGTTCAGAGTGCCTACAGACCATAACGTGGGATACAGCACTGAGATGACACTCAAGCTGCAGTAATAAGATGCACAGTAACAGCCTCACTTATAAAGGTTATTATATTCAGGAGCACTTCACGTCATGTGGTTAGCTTAGCAAGTGCAATATGCATATATAAAAACATGTTTTGCTCTGGTGCAATTTAAATGTGTATGCATGTGTATGAATATATATACGACCATAATATATATATATGAATTGATATTCCAAAAAAATCTTCATAAAATATGGCTGATGCTGCTGGGTTTTGTACACAGGTGAACATAAAGCAGTAAAGGCCTACCTGGGACTAAACATGGCACTGAACAGGAACAGAACCTTCCCTTTCTGAGACGTGTGAATTTGGTTAGAAAGTAGCAGATTGCCAGTAGCTCCCCAGAGTCCTCTGAGACAACAGAAATAAAGTTATAACTTCAATAACTGTAATATGTATAACCCAAGAAGCTTCAAGCATATACACAAATTGACATATTTTAAACCATACAGATCGAATTAGATCATGAGACTAGATCAGACATTCCAAAAAACCCACTCATGATGTCTCCCAGATAAATTACTTTAGATAACACATGAAAGTTCCGAAAAAAAATAAGCTTTTCACTAAAAAATAAAAACCAAATCTTTTAAAAATAACTTCAACTTCTGTCCTTTGACCTTGAACGATTACTCTTAATAGTACAATATTAAGTTTCTAAGATAGAATTAGGTACCACATGAATGAAGGAGGGAGTGAATTCTAACTTGCTTGTATTTTCTTATATATTCAAATTGTTTTCTTACTTTTATTTATGAGCATAGGCATACGCCTTCTTAGAATGTGAAACAATACTAAGAACAGTAACCCAATCTGTAGGAATTTTTAACAAAAACTGTAGAACGTTTTAAAGTTTGTCTTCGCTTTTTGCTGCCTTCTCTGAAGATTTATCTCATCAATGTGCATGTTAAACACGTAACTAAAGTCACAGCATTCCACAGATGCCACCACATAAAACAACTAGAAGAAATAAAAGGGGAGGAGAAAACAAGGAAATTTAATTTTACATACACACATAAATAGACAGCTTATCTACTTTCATGGTCATATTTGCTGAGAGCAAAAGCACAGGGAATAAGAAGTAAAGAACACCATCTGTGTATCCTGGATGGGAGGAACATTCTATCACCCTTTGTCCAGCTGGCCAGGGGCTGGGACAGGGTACAGCTAACTCTGTTACAATGTACTTGAGAAGCTGAGCCAGCTTTGTGCTGCCCAGCAATCTGCATGTCTGGCTGCAGCAGGAACGAGGGCATTGGCACTTAATGCGGTAAAAATGCAGCTTCTGTAAATCAAGATCACTTTCCCATTCACTTCAGTCGGCAGCAGATCAAGCCCTGAAGTTAACTGGCTGAACATCCTCCATCATTTTGAATTAAATTCTCTTTGGATTGGTCACTTCTTTTAAAGACTAACTTCATAAAGGATGTTATAATTTTTTGGATGGTTTGTGTTAATATGAAACAATGTTACCATTATCACCAATTAACAGACGTTAATTAATGAGACTAATTGAGTCCTTGTATAGTTGTACTGATCAGTGTTGATTGTTCATGTGTTTCTGTACAGTTGATAAGTTATTCTTGAATGATTATTGTAAACAAGCTACTTACCTGTTATATAAAAGACTGAAAACCCTAGTCTACAGAGCCATAGCAGAAGACTAAAACCCTTAGACTACAGAGCCATAACAGAAGATTGAAACCCCTAGACTGAAGAGCAATAGTAGAAGAACAGAGCCATAGAAAAGACTGGAAAGCAAGTCAGCATGATTCAGCAGAACACCTCGAGTAATAACTTTGTCCTTGAAGAAGCACAAGGTCACCAGAAAGTACCAGAACATCATACTCAAGTAACAGAACCAGGCCAGAGTTGGAGTGGTGCCATGTGCTGGACTGTACTGATTTGTGATTTCTTGATCCTAGTTATGTAACACCTAGGCTATAAATGTGGGTGTGTGAGACACCTCAGTGTGCATTCGTGGGCACAAGACCTCAATGCACCCAGGGCCTGTTTGCTTGCTTTTTATTGCTTTTTGCTGTTATTGATTGATTTCCAAATAAATTTCGATTTGCTATTTTTTTTAAACGGTTTGGATTTGATCATTCCTCACAATTTGGGGGCTCATCCGGGATGGCCTTAGACTTCTGACTTCAATCAGGGGAGGTCCACCCCACCTTTTTTTTGGTGGCCTCTGATCGGGTTAGAATAAGAACTAACGCCATCCAATTTGAACCTGAATAAAGAGCAAGAAAAGAATCTGGATATTTTTTCTTTTTATTTCCATTTTTTTATGTGAGATTGCTCCCAGGAGTGATCAGCGCTGATCTGTTGCGGTAGCTCTCCTAATAGAGGAAGCCTTACACTAAGGAGTGGGTGGCTGCAATGGGGCACCCTCAAGGTTGAGTGCCTCTTCCCAAGGAGATTCCTTGTGCAGTGAGCCAGCAGGTGTTTGTCGCCTGAGGGAGAGGTGACGACTGCGTAGCCAGTGCGTAAGTAGCTTCTAGCGTGACAATTCCCATGGAATCGCAGGCTGAGCGGCGGTAGACTTTGGCTGGCTGCCGAGTTCAGCTGGTTGGGACGGACTCCCTTCTAAGATTTGGCAAGTAAGCACGGTAAGCTTGTGGGGGTTGGATCTGGGGGGGAGCAGTGCCTGGAGCGATAGGAGTGTGACTGTGCCAGGACCTGGTTGCCGACGTGAGGTGACGCCGGAACCTTGTTCCTGAGCAAGTGGTTTCCAGTCTCCAGCGGGGCGAGACTGAGGGGATTCGGTTGCCTGTGCATGGAAGTGAGTGAATGAGACAGAGCCTAGCTCTGAAGTGAGTGCGGAGGTCTTCTAGCCGCGGTTCCAATATCCCGTGAGGGACTTGGCCGGCGAAGGACCGAAGCGGTCACGTATAACTGTTGAGGGGGGGTTGTCTAGCAGTGCAAAGCGGACACTGTAGAGATGTGTGGAGTTATTGGAACTCCCCCCACGAAAGACACTCTTATACATCAGGTAGCTAAGGGTTGCTAGGACACCACGGCAAAATCCTAGATGGGTCATACTGGTTCCAAGACCCATGGGTACGGGAGCAATAACAAATTTTTTTTTTCAAGTATACCACAGGACAGTCCTTTAGGTATAATGATTAATAATTGGGATAATAGGGGCCCCAGAAAAAGGAAAAAGTAAATCTAAATTAATTCAATATTGTATAGAGAAGTGCCCGAAGGAGCCTTTAAAGTCAAATGT
>NW_010109865.1:29156-33523 GCF_000699245.1 Pterocles gutturalis
CTGGCCGATGTACGGGTCATTTGAAGGCTGGGTTTGTCAGGCGTTAAATGACTACATGAATTCTAAAGAACCATTTAGTAAAGAAGAAAGCGAGTATACAGAACTATGGATTAGGACTGCAGGTCCTTTTTCGACCTCCTTATATCTGTCAAAGGCAAAGGAAGAAATTAGGAAGAAGGAAGGGTATAAGTGTAAGAATGAGGAAGAAAATAAAAAGAATGAGAATTGGGAGCCATTAGATCATTTACCACCTCTGTATAGTCAGAATAGCGACTTACCTCCTGTAGCAGCTCCCTACTGCTCTCCCGATTCCCTGTCCGCACCTGGCCAGCGAGAACTGGGGAAATCTGCAGCAGCAGCTCCCTCCCCGGCAGCCATTTTGTCTTCCCCATCGGCAGCCACGTGGTCCCCCCCGGCGGGGGCCCTTTTTGAAAACCCCCCCGCAAAAAAAAAATAAACCCTGCAGTGCCGACAGCACCGGAGCTAGGTAAACCACCGGCTGCATGTGCTGGAAGTAAAGCTGCCAATGGTTTATAACCATTGCGGGAGGTACCCCTCGGGGAGAATCAAGGAGGTATAGGCTTTGTAACTGTCCCTCTAAATACCACTGATGTTAGAACCTTCAAAAAAAGAAATGGGGGTTTTATGAGAGAACCATCTAGGAAGAGCAGAGAGATTAGATCAGTTTTTGGGTCCAAACACTTATACATGGGAAGAAATGCAATCAATTTTAGGAATCTTACTTACAGCTGAGGAAAGGGGAATGATTCGTCAGGCAGGAATGAGACTATGGGAAAGGCAAAATCAGGGAGGACCTCCAGGAGATCAAAAGTGGCCAAATATGGACCCTCATTGGGATCAGCAGCAGCCACAAGGGAGATAGAATATGAGAAACTTAAGAACCTTAATTATACAGGGAATAAGATAAGCTGCCCGTAGAGGACAAAACACCCATAGAGCTTTTAATGAACAACAAGGAAAGGAGGAGTCTCCTACAGAATGGTTAGAAAGGCTGCGAAAAAGTCTACAGATGTATTCCGGTATAGATCCTAATACTGTAGCCGGGACCGCACTCCTAAGAACACAGTTTGTAGCAAAGTCATGGACAGATATTAGGCATAAATTAGAAAAATTAGAAGATTGGCAAGAGCGGGGTTTAGAAGAATTATTGCGAGAAGCGCAGAAGGTTTATGTCAGGAGGGACGAGGAAAAACAGAAAGCCAAAGCCAAAATTTTTGTAACAGCTGTAAGAAAAAGCCAGAGAGCTCCTATTCCAACCGAGGATAGGAAAGAGCGAAGAGACTATACACCCCGTAGACAGTCTTTTAGAAGAAATAAGGATATCATTTGTCATTATTGGAATAGAAAGGGACACATTCAGAGGGACTGCCCGAAACGACAGCGAGACGAAAGAATATTCCAGGAGGAATAGGGGTGTCAGGGGCTCTACGTTTTGGGGACTACAACACCTGTAGAGCCCTTGATAAAATTGTTAATTGGTCCCCACAGGCAATAAGTTTTATTTTTAGTTGACACGGGTGCTGAGAAATCCACTGTCCAAAAATTACCTAGGGGAGTAGAACTTAGTAAAATTTATGTTTCAGTAATTGGTGCGAAAGGGGAGCCTTTCAAAGTACCCCTTTTAAAAGACATAGAGATAAGAACAGAGAAGAAAATTTGTTATAATGATCTCCTTTTATTACCTGAAGCAGAATACAATTTGCTAGGACGGGATTTAATTTTGAAACTAAATTTAACAATCCAAAGTCAAGGAGATGGATTACAGATTAAATTGTACACATTAACGCAGGAGGATGAGGAAGAAATAGATCCCTCAGTATGGTATCAGGAGGGAGAGGCAATTGGCAGAATAAATATGGACCCCATTTCCATACAAATTGTAGATCCTCATCACCCCATCTGAATTAGGCAGTACCCCATACCAACTGAAGGATGGAAAGGACTAAAGGTTATCGTAGACAGGCTTATGGCACAGGGAATTCTGGAGCCCTGCATATCACCGCACAACACTCCAATTCTTCCAGTAAGAAAACCTGATGGATCATATAGACTAGTGCAAAATCTAAGGACAGTAAACAAAAGAAGAATACCTAAGTTTCCAGTGGTTGCTAACTCTTACACGCCATACAGAGCCATAGCAGAAGACTAAAACCCTTAGACTACAGAGCCATAACAGAAGATTGAAACCCCTAGACTGAAGAGCAATAGTAGAAGAACAGAGCCATAGAAAAGACTGGAAAGCAAGTCAGCATGATTCAGCAGAACACCTCGAGTAATAACTTTGTCCTTGAAGAAGCACAAGGTCACCAGAAAGTACCAGAACATCATACTCAAGTAACAGAACTTTGAACTCTGATTGGACTGAAATCTGGACTGTGATTGGACACTTTGCCATTGCTAATTGGTCAGTTTGGACCAATTCCAGGCCAGAGTTGGAGTGGTGCCATGTGCTGGACTGTATTGATTGGTGATTTCTTGATCCTAGTTATGTAACACCTAGGCTATAAATGTGGGTGTGTGAGACACCTCAGTGTGCATTCGTGGGCACGAGACCTACAATGAACCCAGGGCCTGTTTGCTTGCTTTTTATTGCTTTTTGCTGTTATTGATTGATTTCCAAATAAATTTCGATTTGCTATTTTTTTTAAACGGTTTGGACTCGATCATTCCTCACAAAGGAGAAGATGGAAGGAAAACACAAGAATAATTTTGCATATTTGCTACTGCAAAAAAGAAGCAATAAACCATTCTCTGCATCTATTATGTATAAATTAGACATAAGGTGATTAAAATATAGCAAGGGAAATTTATATTGGATTTTGCCACATTCTGTAACAATTAGGGCAGTGAACATTGATACAAATTGCTTAGGGACACTATGCGATACTCACAATTGCAAGTTTCCAAGAACAGGCTGGAGAACTTCTAAGACACTGCTTCAGACAGAGACAATTCTCATTCTGGAAAAGATGATGGAACAGTTGGAATAAGACAAGCTCTCAGAATCCCTCCTAGCTCAAACTCTTACAACTGTGACCTCCTGGGGTAAAAAAAAGATGTTGAATATTCAGGGAGATGACTACATTTTCTAAAGCATAACACAACACACAAAAATACAGCCACATATGGATGTGGGTTTCAGCATTTTTGCTTTAAGTTACAATGTGGCTTGCTGTCTTCATTCTTCAGTACTATTTTTCTGTTCTGCTTCTTAATTACCTCTCAGAATAATTACCGTGTCATGGCTTGCAGTCTTTCCTCAGTTTGTAATCATTGCTAATTTGTCTGGGAAAAAGACAGCAAGTTCAAATTTGGCAAGAATCTGAGAACTATGATGACCGCCTCCAGAGAAAACAGCAGCACAGGATGTAAAGGCATTTTATCTGAAGTGATTCTTAAACTTTAAAATTTGTCACAGTTAAACTGTTAGCATTCTAAACATGATAATATACTCCCAGATAGAGTCAAGAATAGTGTAAAGATGGTGTTTTGGCTACATACAGCTGCAAGGGCTGAAGTAGGCGATACTGTGCTCAAAGAAACTACTCTTTGCATTTCTTATTCTGTACTGTCCATGCAGCCACAATTGTACCCTATTTGTCATCCCAGAAGAAGGATGAAGAAGAAATACAGAGAGTAGTAGCCCTTTGTACTCAACCTATGCTGACCAAGATCAAGCTAGTTCACAACCAGAAAGAGGAAATATTACTCTCCTGTTGTAGTACACGACAATTCACAGTAGACAGGTGTTAGTCAAGAAGGAAGAACTTCCTTTCTAACACTGAAATACATATTATAGAAATTGTGCCACTCTGTTCATCACATTTTCTTGTGTTCAGCTATAGCCCAATAAAATAGGTTTTTCAGGAGATTCCTTTGACAGGAAAACACCGAGGCAGCGGAATAACCCGACTCCTGCAAACAGTTCTCCTGCGAGAGGCTGATGTGGCACGGGAGTTGCCGGGACAACCGCGGTCACCGCCCCTCCCCCAGTCCTTAAATTTTAGCCGGGAGCGTGCTCTCCGCTCACAGTGAGTATGCAAGTCAGGTGCACCACCTGTGGCTCATGTAGCAGGACGCTGAAGTTTTGCCGGGTGCAGAAGCCTCACAAGATGGCCCTAGGAGCCCAGCGAGCAGGCAGGGTTCCCCTGAGGAAGAGGGAAGAACTAAAGACCAGGTGCTGCAGCGGTGGGTGTGGGAGGTTGTGCAGCAGGGCACAGGAATTCTGCCCCTCGCTTGTGAGTCCTACATATCTGTTGGTAGTCTGTGACTGCTGTTTTTGCCGTGGTCTCCACCAGGCAGAGAGCTTGCCTCAAAAAGACTGTGGCGACCCAAACGGTAGGGCT
>NW_010109865.1:33579-33880 GCF_000699245.1 Pterocles gutturalis
ATTCCACTTGTGCGAGTTGCAAGACGGTGGAAGATCTGCTCACCGTGGTGGCCGAGCTGAAAGATGAGGTGGAGAGACTGAGGGCCATCAGGTACTGTGAGCGGGAGATTGACTGTTGGAGTATCTCCCTGGCGTGCCAGAGGGAAAGGCACCAGGGAGATATCCCACAATTAGGGGTGAACCCCCTGCCCTGTCACATGACTGGAATGTAGTCATGGGTGGCTATACCCTTTTCAGGAAAGACAGGCCAGAAAGGTGAGGTGGGGGAGTTTCTTTTTATGTGAGAGAACAACTACATTGT
>NW_010109866.1:0-4233 GCF_000699245.1 Pterocles gutturalis
TGCCTTTTACTGTAAGACACCCCTCCAGACCCAAACCGCATCCTGAACCCCCCCTGCTCTGTCTCCAGGGCTGCTGGAGGGAACGCACGCACCTGAGCCTACAGCAAACCCCATAAGCCCAGGGGTGGCCATTCCCCAGTCGCCTGCACACGTGTCCTGTAGCACCCTGGCTCGGTCGGCACAGAGAACCAGGAGGATGGAGGCTGAAACGTCACCTCAACCCCAGCCCTTGCCGGGGAGCTTCGTCCCTGCCCAGCCAGCAGCCCCCAGCCCTTGTAACCCACCAGCTCGGCAGCCCAGCGCCCGGATCCAGCAGCACTGCCCCTGCTCATTGGCACCGGGTGTTAACACTGACGTCTAATTGTTGCCACGATTGCTGTTAACCATTTCCCCCCTGATCCCCCGTCTGAAAACCCAGGGAGTCGGTACTCACCCCACAGTCTCCGGGTGCTGCCGTGCCCCCATGGGTGCCGTCCTCCGCAGGAGGCTGAGCGAGGTGCAGCCAGGACAATACTGAGACAGTGACCGCTTAGCTGCCTCGTCCCCCCATCGCGCAGCCGGGACACGCTCCCGTCGCTGCAGCTCAGTGGGAAGGCAGGCAGGGCACGGCAGCCCACTGCGAGCACTCGGGGCTGCGCTGGGGCCAGCAGGACCCTGGGGCTGGTCCAGTATCAGCACCGAACTCCAGCAAACCGATCAACACTGCGACTAGCTCTCCGCATCCCCACCGCGGGTCTGGCGAGGTAAAGCCGTGGCAGGGGACAGCGCGCAGCAGCCCAGCTTCCCCGCAAAGCCCCACGCACCTGGGGGGTGGGGGGACGGGGATCCCAACAGATCCTGCTGCGATTTCTCAAAGCTTTCATTGTCTGAACTCATTATCCACATTGCACAAGGCAAACCCGCAAGTCGGATGCTGACAAGGCTTGCGTTCCTCATTAGCAGCCCACATTGCAAAAGCTTCATCTAAACAAACATGCATTCTGAAACCCTTACCTCTGACTTGTCACTCCCTCATCACTGCTGAAAAGACTCTACTGGTTTCTCAGTTTTAAAAGACTACAAGACCAACTAGAAAAATCCTCGGTTCCTCCAGAGAAAATTACGTGCACGTTTCTGTCAAAAAAAAAAAAATGAAAAATACATTCATGGCGAGTTCATGGAGCAGTCTGGTGCGTTTGGGTTTGGGGAGTTTGTTCACTTGTTTTTTAAAGCAGGTTTCTAACAGCTTCCCAGGTTTTGCGCAGAGAAACAAACCCTTCTGTGATGTGCAGGATTTCAGCTCGTAAAGATCGCCCAGGCTAGTTCATACTCCATCAGCCCACGCTGCTCCCTGCGTATGCAAAGCAGAAAGTATGTGATCATATCAGAGCAATTTGCACATTAATAAATCCTGGTCTCAGTGCCGTAGACTCCATCCCCATCCACCGGGTAGGGGTTTTTTATTATTATTATTACCAGAGTATCCAGCTTTGTAAAGGCATCTAGTGCAAACTCCTGCATGAGGGAATTCCACCCCACTAGTACCACCTCCTAAGACAATATCCAGCCAAAATATTGTGACTGTTGCAAAACCCGGACTGGAGCTCCACAAAGGACCTTCCAGCGTTGCATCCAGAGCCAACAGGGTCTCAGTGAATTACTGCAGAGTGACACACCATCTAGTTGTCTTTGTAGTCTTTTTTATTTATGGCAGCTAATTCTGAGTTATTAGTAACGTTTCAGTGGTAACTGACATATGAAGTCATCAGCTGTCACAACTGCATCTGTTAATAAACATGTCAAATATTAAAAAGCAGCTTATTATCCTCTGGAAGGGGGGAAGGTACCAAGGCAGAGAGCTTGAAAGCGTGGCTGTTTTTCGATCTCTGGCTGTGCAGCAGGAGGAAATGCTCAGGAGAACGGCGTGACTGCGGTGAGGCTGCGCTGGGATACCTGTCCTCATCGCACCAGAGCAGCCTGGGAGCTCTCCTCCCCACGCTGTCAGCTCCCCGTCCCTTCTCCGCCACACCTGGGGTGGCCAGGAGGGACATGGGACGGACCCCTGCTTGTGTGAGCACACAGGGGAATGTCGAGGCGCAGGTGCCTTCCCCAGGATCCGCCGTGCCTGGCACTGAGCAGGATCTGGCCCTCGGTGTGCGATGCCATCCTGACCCGGCTGCGCTCACAGAGGGCATCCCCACCCTGCCTGTCCCCCACGGGAGAAGCAGAAGCGCCACAGCCCCAGGGGAGCCTGGGGGGGGGTGGTGCAGGAGCCCCCAGCCCCTTGTGTGCCCCCTGCGCTGGGGGCTGGGATGGGGAGCTGGTGCTCTGGGGCACACGGCCATGGAGCTGTGCTGGACCCTGCACAAGCCATGCACAGGAGCCAGTGTCTGCCTGCTTCCTGAGCAGCCGTCAGTGCCGTGTGGACACCTGCAGCAGGTCCCCATGCACGACCAACCCTCGTCCCCGGCTCTCGCAGGGCTGATGCAGTTCTCTGCAGGAAGGTTATTTTGCCATAGCACAAGGTAGTCAGTCTCTTTAAAGCCCAAACCAGTGGGCTGCAGTGGGCAGCAGTCAGGGACCTGCAGGAGGAGATGCACTGAATGCTCCATCTTCACCTTCCCCCTTTTGTGGGTCAGCTTCTCCAACCATCTGAACATGTTTCAGTATTTATTTTAGGTGTAAGATCCACTCCATCAGATGCCACAATTATTCTGTAATGAGTAAAATTCACTTTTAGCTTCCAAGTGTTCCGAGGGACATCACAGGACAAGATGCTGATGGGTGAGACGCCCATGCCAGGCAGGGTGACTCACTGTGCAGCGCTTAGCAAAAGTCTTGAAGCAACAAGGAGCAGCATCATCTTCACTTGATCCGGGTACGGCAGGAAGGGAAGGGCTGGGGTATGGGACGTGGCGTGGAGCAGCCCCCAAAGACAGCGGGGTTTGAAGAGTCCTGCAGATCTGTGTTCTTCACACACTCGCGATCATCTCTGCTCTGCACATCACCCGGGTGGGGGCAGGTATGAACACAAAATGCAAAATGACCCAGAACAGGCAAGAAGGAAAATTCACCCTTTACGCAGCTTTTCCTTTGCATTGTGTTGGTGTTAAAGCACGTGTATATGGGAGTTTTATTCATCCTGAATTTTCTTTGGCACCTCGTTAAATGTCCCTGGTTTCCTCCTTGTAAACGACATCTTCTGAGATCGCTGCCTTCTCACGGGAGCGTTAGTGAATGTGTTCTGAATATTGGGCAGATGCAAAGTGCTCACTGTTGCGAGTCTCCATATTAAAGACCTTTTCTATTTATATTTGGAGGTTTTTTAGTTTCTATTCTAAGAAATTCTGAAGTACCATTGAATGTTGCCCTGGGACAAAATCACTTAGTTGACTGTAAGAGTGAAAAATCTTAGAAACTGAAGCTCTTGTATTTTATGCTTGCATTGAATAGCCAAAACTTTTTCTTTCTAATCTCTCTCGGAGAGCTGCAACTCCAGTTGACAGCTGTAGATCAAATTTCAGTTTGGAGCAAATGTTTATAACTGAGCAATAAACCCTGAAGACAGAGCTCTATAATGGAAATGCTGACAAACCCAGCTGCAAGAGCAGGGCTACCGGACACGTCAATAACGAGCGAACAGGGCAGTATATCTGACTGCAGGCGAAGGAGACGTGCTTGCCAGCTCCCTGGTGTTAGAAGGTATCAAGGCAGAGGACAGTAAATCACACTAAATCCTGCTTTAACACCCTCCACAATAAATCCAGCATCAAGTCCCACATTTCTTCCCCTTCTGACAGGCAGCTAATTTACCGTTTTGTTTTTCTTTAGCTAATGGCTGTTGAGGCTGATCCTAAATTAATCCTAAACAGGCTGTTTCTCTCTTGTACAAAAGGACATGAAATTCCACATTTTAGCCGGGTAGAAATGCCAAGAGGCTCCAGATTGAAAGCAGAGCTGCTGACTTGGGGGATTTTCCCTGCCGCCCACAGCAATCGTTCCGAGCAGGTGCCCGGCAGCCTGGGCTCCCCCGGCCGGGTCCGCAGACGTGGCATCACGGCCGGCGATAGCGGCAGTCCCCGCTCCCGGTGCCGGGGGAGCATCACCCATGGCCCGCAGCTCACCCTTGGGAACGCGCTGTGCAGGGAAAGGCGCATCAGACAAATGCCGCCTGAATTCACCAGTTCCGGCCGCAGTAGGTGGAAAAGCAAGGGGTAGGTCCAGTCCCACTCTACCAGTGTCACCTGGCCTGGG
>NW_010109866.1:4318-6655 GCF_000699245.1 Pterocles gutturalis
GGGGAAGTGCCAACTCCCCCACATCCCTTCAAGCACATCGTTCCCCTCCCCATTAAAAACCTGCCATTTTTTGGTCTGAGTTCATCCCTCTCCGGCTCCTGCCCTGCATCCCCTCAGCCTCTCTTGGCCAGGGGAGAGGACTCTCCTCCACGGAAAGCCCACCCAGCCTGGGGACCACGGGGACTTCCAGGATGAGGCTGAGCTGCCTCCTGCGTGGAGCCGTGTCCCCCAGCCTGCGGGTGCAGTGAGGGCCCAGGTGGCAGGTCTGCACCCGGCAGCTCCAGCACTGAGCACCGCAGCTTCCGTCAGACCCAGGGCTCTGCGTACTCGACATTAACCCTGTGTGCAGAGGCAGGTACCGGTGCCTACAAGTTCTCGGCTGGCACAGAGGGTGCATTACTCATCCCTGGTGCCTCATCAGCCTTTGATAATATCTCAGCATAAGCAAAAAGCAAAAAAAGACGCTCGCCAAGAAAGCAGAAGGAAAGCAAGAACATCCTGAAGTTGTCTCTGACGCTCCTGGACTCGACCTGTGGTGTGCTGCTCCTCTGCACCCTGCCTTGACCCAGAGGTCTGCTTCTCAGAAGGCTTATCTCCTGCAGAATGATTGATAGCCTGGGCAATTGTTTTTAATAATATCCAAACACCTGCAGTCCTCAGTCCCCAGCAATACAGTTATCCCAAGTGCCTAACTTATTGCATAAACAACCACTCCGGTTGCAAAGGCAACTATCAAGTTCCTGACACAGGCTGCACAAGCCACGCTGGGTGGTCAGGCACAGGGGCAAGCAGGATCATGCCTTGCATGGGGAGATGTGGGAGTGAGAGGAAGGGGAGCTGGCTTTCTGATAGGATCACCCAGGCGTGCCTCTTCTTCCCGGGCAGAGCCAGCAAGCCTGGGCTCTCGGCCGGGCCACGCAGCTCACCGGGTTTGCTGGCAGCCTGGCAGCGGCCGTGCCGGGAACCGTGTCTCCATCTGGAAATGTCCCCAGAGAGGTCACCCTGGTTTGGTGCTGAGCAGCCACGAGCTGCAGAGCTGTGAAAACGAGCTTCTGCATAAACTTTGTGGGTGATGGAAGAGCAAGATCTGCACTTCCCACCCCACCATTCCACCCCAGACGTGCGCGGGCAGCCTGCCGGGTGCCCGCCTGTGCCCCCCGTGCTGCCGTGGGCAGGTCAGGAGGGGTCTGGCAGGACCGATGGGCTTTGTCTCGCCAGGCACGGGGCAGGGAGGCAGAGTTCGAGTGGTGGACGTGTGCGCCCCAGCGAGCTGCCCTGCTTTTCAGGATCTCTCTTTCATGCCTGCCGGGCTTTCTGACACCGCGCCCTGTGCAGGCTGGACATTTCGCCTCTTTCCAAGGAGCGACGTTGTATGCGTGTTGGAAAATGCTCCTTTCTCATTTGCTTCGAAGGCCTTTTTCCCCTGTTGTTTGAGGAATGCTGTTTGAATTAGCTCCACGGATTGCAAACAGACCCCGTTGTTTTCCTTTCCCAATGCAGGGAGGCTTCTGTTCTCTCTGGCCTGCTGGATTAACCAGGGGGCCTCACATGCTGACCCCTCTGCAGCTCAGGGAAGCTAATTTAATCCCAATATTGTTACAGATCACAGCAGGACGGATCTCACAGATTCCTTGAGGCAAACCAGCACTGAGCTCTGGCAGGGACAGCACCGCACTGTGTTTGTAGAGGCAGGAGCTGCTACAATTTTTTCTATAAAATTTCCTCTTCAGAACTCCTGAGGCTGGGGAGGAGGGCAGCACTGGTGGGACTTTGGGGGCACCGTGGGCAAAGGGTCCCCCTGAGGAGCTGCTCCACCTGCATTCCCCAGCATCCCCAGCACATTCCCCAGCGTCCCCACTCAGCTCTTCATTAGCTCAGCTCCTCTCTGCCCTCCCTTCCCCACACATAAAACAGCTCTCTGAGGTCCGTCATAGCACAATCACTGGTGACCGCGGTCACTTGTGCCTGCAGCCTTTTCTGTCCCGTAATGAGTCCTGTGGAAGTGGTCTGTGGTGTGATGCTGAGCCTGGAAAAAGGCAGCGGGGCAATCAATATAATCCCCACTTGTATTTTGATAGGGAAGAGCTGCCTCCTCACCCTGCACGCAGCGTCTCGGCTCTTCCTCCCCTTGCTCTCACAACCCCACTTGAGAGGCATCACCCTCCCCGGAGGAGAGTCCAGCTGTTCAGCACACCAGCCGAAGCCCCGATCCATCACACAGTGCTAATCATTTCCAAAGCACATTGCCCTTCTCACTCAGGCTGAAGCAGGGCGGCTGTATGGGCCAGCACGTCAGGGGACAACCGAGGACAGCCACGGAGTGTGTCCAGCCCCTGC
>NW_010109866.1:6686-6950 GCF_000699245.1 Pterocles gutturalis
GGGCGGGGGGGGAGGGGGAGCCACCGGGATTCATGGGGGAAGCCCTGCCTCTCCCAGTATCACTCTGGGGGCTTTGATGTTCGGGAAAAGTAAATTGCTTTGGGACTCTATTAAAGACAAGTTTAAATGAAGACACACCACAGGGCTGGGACTTCCAGCGTTTCTTGTAACTCCATCCAGAGCTGGAAGTGGAAGAGGCCGCTGGCACAGCCAAGACGACACGAAACCGAGAGGCTCTGCAGCAGGAGTGGCTCTGTGAACAGC
>NW_010109866.1:7249-7625 GCF_000699245.1 Pterocles gutturalis
TTAAAAAAAAAAAAAAAAAAAAAAAAAAAAAGGACTTTTTTCCCAATATAAATTCTTGCAACATTAAAAAAAACACACAATAGCTGTAAGCCCTGAAACGGCTGGGGGTAAAAGAGCTACAGCTTGGCATGGAAATAGCACTGCCATCCCCACCAAACGGTCGAATCCCAGATGTGAGACATCATGTGTGGGAAAACCCCAGAGGAAGGACACGCAGGAAGCTTGTTATTGTTGTGGGCTCCTATGGGATACGGGGTGGTGCCCCCCGAGTCCCGAGTCCCCCCGTCAGTGACCTGCAGGAGCAGGGGTCCATGGCCGGCTGGGCTGGGACTGACAGGGACCAGGAGTGGGGGTCTGGGGTGAGCCTCGCTGCCCC
>NW_010109866.1:7646-8546 GCF_000699245.1 Pterocles gutturalis
TGGGGGGCGGGGCTCCCCCCGCCCCCGCCGTCTGTGCCCTGCCAGAGAGCAGGCTGCTGCAGGAGGGACCATGGCGCGGTTTTGGGACCCTCGTAGGGTTTTGATGCCTTGGGGCAGTTTTGGGACCCTGGGGCGATTTGGGAACCCTGCGTGTGCAAGCCAGGGGTTCCCACTGACCCTCAAAGGGCCGCGGCACTGACGCTGGTGCTCCGGCTTGTACCGCAGTGGCAGCGAAGGGGGATAGTGCCTCTCCCTATGTTCCCATGTCCCCACGTCCCCCCCGCCCCCCGGGGGAGCCAACCAGTCCCCCGGGGAGAGCCACCCAGGCCAGCCCAGGCCCACACCGCAGGGGGATCGTCACCATTCTGCAACCAGCATGAATAAAACAGCCGAAAACAGATGCTGAGGGGATCCCTGTGCAGCAAAAGCTGTAGAAATGTGCTTGCTCTTGGAAACATTTGCCGTACGCCACTAATTATTGTAATTGCAATTAAAGACTATCTCCCGTGACCGTGCTGAAGGAGCGTGGCCAGGCCTGTGCGCTGCACTGCGGCTGCCCGGAGATCTCCAGTGGAGCCAAGAGCTTTGCTGGTGTGAATGGGATATGTCTACATATTGTGTTTTAAACTATATAATTAATTGAGTGCAGTGCTCTGCGAGGAGCTAATTCTGCCGAGGGATTTTGGTAATTGTACAGACACTGAGAGGAGCGAGGCCCGGCCCTGCGCGGCGGGCAGCTGTGGGGAGGAGGCCGGGCAGTGCCAGGGCTGGGCCCTGCTGTCGGGATGGAGGAGGCAGGGCACAGAGCGGGATTCAGGCTCCCGGGGCTGGGGCAAGGGGAAGGGGGAGGCCGAGAGGGGAGGATGAGGGGAAGATGAGGAAGTGAAGAGCAGGACGGCC
>NW_010109866.1:8619-8923 GCF_000699245.1 Pterocles gutturalis
GCTCTTTCTTCTCTCTCTTTCTGCCTTTTTTCCCCTTTCTCTCAGTTTTTGGAAGTGTTCATCATTCAGGACGTTGGGGTGAGGCTGGTGCAGCCTGCACCCCGCATCAGCCCGCATCAGCCCGCATGGCCCCGTGCTGCAGCACTGTCTGCACACACCGTCCACTTCCCCGCGTGGGAAACATCTGCACGCGCGTTAAATAACTTCAAGATGACAGCGTGAAGAAGAGAATGGATTGAGCCTGGCCCTGAAAGATGGCAGAGCAGAAAGCAACAGTCCCTGGCAGAGGTTCGAACGCTTCAGC
>NW_010109866.1:8982-10744 GCF_000699245.1 Pterocles gutturalis
CGGGTGCTGCCGAAGCACCAGGCTGGGGGCAGAGCGGGCGCTGCCAAAGCCTAGTGCGGGGCTCCAAGGCGCACGAAGCGCATGTGGGCAGCGCAGTGCTTCTCCTTGCTTTGCATCTTTGCTCCCTGAGGAAGAGCTTAGGTTACACTTGACCAAACTGTCTGCGGCCAGCTGCTTCCAGATGCAGTTCCAGCAAATGCACATTAGATGCTGTTCCTTGGAGATGCCTTTTCATTTACAAGGGGGGAGAATAATAATGCTCCAGTGATTGCAATGCTGGCAAGAGGAGAAGAGAGCTACCACAGCCATGACAGCCTCTTGTAGTGCCTCTGCCCTGGGAGCTTCGGGGTTTCATTTCCAATTAAGTTTTTCATATGGTAACATTCAGAATTTTGATGGGAGATGAGGCTAGTTTTGTTTAAGAAAGAACATACTTTCACTGTTGCACCCGGCCCAGGAATGAGTTCTCCACTATTAAAATGTAATTTAATTTATCTCCATGGATTTTGTGATGACTAGGATTTGTTCTAAGGAGACCTTTAAAGGAGAACTTTTGCATTATTAAACGTATGTGCTAGGAAGTTGAGTTCTGGCATCCTCTGATAACCAAATTTCTTTTCTATCCTCCACGATATCCATCATGATAAAAGGCCCTGCCAAAGCCCTAACTCAAGCCATGCTTCTGGCATATTGTGAAACGAATCAGGAAAAAAAAAAAAAACCCACAAGATGCTCTAGTCCAGTACTTTTTTTTAATCAAAGTTTCAAGGATATTGATGGTTTACCTCATAAGGTAAACATTTGTAGCCCAGTTGCTTTCCCAGGGTTAAACCAGAAACAAGTGGCTAGCTGAAACTGCAACTAATTTGCTCTGACAGACTCCAGTCAGCTTCAAAATTAGTTTTCTCGAAAATCACAGGCCCTTTACATGCAGAGCACCTTCCCACCGGGGGCTGCAGGATGACCCTGTTTTCCGGGACGAGCCCAACGGGTGCCCAGCTCCTGCAGCACCCCAGGCCCCCCCGCCCACAGGGGACCCCGCTCTGCTGTGGGGAGCAGCTCTGCACCATGGGGCTGATGGGCAAGGGACCCCTATCACTTTGCCCCTGCTGCACTCTCCCATCATGGGGAGACTCTGCCTGTGTTCACAAAGGGCAAACCCAGCCTTGCACAAGTCCCAGCCAGCAGCTGATTTCCACCCCAGTGTGTGACTGTGCCCCCACACCACATACCTGAGAGCAGGGGGACAACTGGGGCAAGCCAGGTCCCTGCTTGACCACTGGCATCTGGGATGACCTGGGGTAGGTCCCCTTGTGCCACAGAGCTGATCCCTCGGCTACATACCCCCCCAGACCCCCACCATTCCCAGACACAGCCCAGGAGGCGATGGAAGGGGCAGCTCTTGTGCCAGCCTCACCTTGGGGTCATGGACACGGCCCTGGGACTGCAATCCCAAAGATGGGATGGGGGTACACCAGTGATGGGCACGACACACACGGCTCTGCCAGCAGGTTTCTGCCGCCAACCTCCACACAGCATGCTGGGGGGACAGCCTGGGACAGGCAGCACAGCCCTGGCTGCCCCATCAGAGCGGGAGTTCAGCAAAGAGGCGCTGAAAATTTCGCAGTGCCTCATCATCTCTCCAAAGGCACCACTTGTGCCACTCTCCCGCAGCACCAGTCACGGCTAACCCCAAACCGAGCCGCAGCAGCACTGACTGGGATCAGGAGCAAGTGGGCGCAGGCACGCTGGGGTCAGGCTG
>NW_010109866.1:10775-13483 GCF_000699245.1 Pterocles gutturalis
GGGGACACTGGTGTCTGTTTGGGCAGCCAGCAGTTAACAGCAGCATCCTGCTGTTCTGTCTCCTCCAAACTGCACCCAGCAGCCTCAGGGCCGTGCTCATTCTCCACTGACAGCGGGCTCACTGGGAATGTCACTGTGCCAGCCCTTCTCCTTGGCAGACCCAGGGTCAGGGCACTCCATGTTCACTACCTGCCAAATGATGGGAAAGATCCAGGGCTTGGCGCCAGCCAGCACCTATCTACACACCGACTCCTGGCCCCAGTGAAATCCCAGCACCTCGGAAATCCAGGTCCTCCCTGAGGCAGCACATGTGTCTCCCCATTCCTAATGGTCTCCCCGGTGTGTGTCCAGCACAGCCGTGGAGCCAAGCCAGCACACTGGGGCTCAGCAGAGGAGATGGCACAAGCGATTGTTAACTCACTCCAAGACTCACAGTGCTACTGTGCTCTCTGTTAAGAGCTCCGTGCAGAGCATGAGCTTTCCTGTGCACAAAGCGGAAGGGGTTTTTTTTAGAGTCTAATTTTATTGCCTCCCTGATGCATTAGCTCGTGGACCGGAGCCACAGCAAACCGTGCTGTGGAAAGAGCTCCCTTCCCTAAGAGCGTCTCCAGGGCATAACAACGGCTCCAAAGCCAGGAGAGAGCCAAGATGATTTCACCACCAAGGCTGGCATCGCCCCCAGGACTCAGCGCGGCACACAGCAGCACCTTGTTGGCACAGCTGGCATGCCCGCTCAGCAGGTCACCGTGCTGGCGCAGGAGGACGACATGCCTGTGCAGTCCTGGCTGCCGACTGCAGAGCTGCTGCTCTGCTTTGCATATAAGTCAAAACCTGTAAGCTACTGGTTACAGAGGCACTCTGTTTCAGCAGACTGAAGTGGGAGAAGGGAGAGAGCTGCCAGATCCCAGCTGGTCTCTGCTCCGGGAGCTGATGGAGGATTAGCCCAGCAGCATGTCTTTACAAATTGTCAGTTCCCAGAGTACACAAAACAAAGCTCTGAGGACTGAGTGTCTGAGCACAGAGGCAAAGGCAAATACTCTGGGAACCTGACAGCGCTTTCCACCCACACAGATACGGGGACCCTGGCTTCCTGTGGTCTCTGCCTGCACCCCGCGGCTGCCAGCTGAGCCTCTCCCTCCCTCGGCTGGTGCCCCACAAACCAGAAGGGGTTTGCAAAGCAGCCATGGGTCCTTCTTAGCACGTCCTGATGCTGGGAAGCCATCTGTCCTGGAGTGCAGGGAGGCTGCTGGAGCGGCTTCTCTGCCCCACACAGCCTCAACCTTCTCTGCAAGACATCAGCCCCGGGGCTGGAGGTGCCCTGCTTGTCCCTGTGGAGAGCCTGCAGGCAGGCCCAGAGCTGCACAGACCCAGAACAGCACCGGGGGAACCTGCCACAACCCAGCTTCTGCAGCCCTCCTCGCCCACCATCATGTGCTGGCCTGGATGGGGAGGAGGATGAAGGGCTGTGCCTGCTGCACGGGCTTGCGGCAGAGCTGCCTGTGCCACTGCCCTCAGCTGACTCCGCAGCACGTCCTGCTCCCTGTGACAGCTCCTTGCCTGGACGATGCTGGGAGGCTGTGGCATGTACCGGCTGTGAGCCAATCCCGTCCCCATGCCTGCTGCTGCCCGTGGGCACCGGGATGTGCCAGGTGCTCTCCCTGTTCCTTTCCTTCAGCCACCCCTGCTCTTAAACCTCTGCCCTAAATGCACGATTGCAGTCGTGCTGCTGGAAAGCAAATGTGTGCCAGGCTGTGGCAAGACATAGGGAGAGGCACGCTGCCCGCTGCCCATCCCCTGCTGCCCATCCCCTGCTGCCCGCTGCCTGCTGCTGCCTTCCCGTGCGGGGCCAGGGCCTCCCCGGCAGCTGCCTTGTCGCACGCGGCGGCAGAGCTGGAAGCTCTCGCTACTTGTTTCACGGGAACTTCCGACGTTTCAAAAATTGTTTTCATTCTGGCTTGGAATGAAGACAAATATTTCAGAAATTTCCTGGATAACATAAAGTTTAAAATATCCTCCAAACAAAAATAGAAGTAGTAGGCTATCTCAGCTCTTGCATTATGTCATATCATGCCAGCTCATGGTACACTGCGCAGAATTACGGATGGCTTGTCATGAGGAGATGTAAACAAAAATACAAATAATGTCAACAAGAGAGGAGAAATTAAATGCTGAAATGAAAAGTTCTCTACAACGGTTTTATTCCCCCTTGTGCAAATTAATTCTCCATGGGAAATCGCTCAGATTTTATAAAAGAGAATGGTCTGGCCAAAGCAGCTCTTCTATTCTCCGGAGAAGGAGGAACACCCTGCCGGCGCTCCCACCAGCCCCGTCCAGCCGCGCAGCCTGGCAGTGATGCTGCCGTAGCTGGGCTGGGTCCGGGCTGTGCCTGTGCCCCTCACCTGCCTGCCCCCTGCCCCCTGCCCGTGCTCGACCCCTTATCTTGTTTCTGGCAAGCCAAGGGCAGCGTGCTCCATGGTGAGCCCCGCGTGCCCCGGGCCCCCGCTGTCTGCTGGCAGAGATAACACCAAGATGGATGGAGCCGAGCGCTGGGGTTAATGGTGCGAAGCGGCGTCTCCGTAGGGAGCCGAGGAGGAGGTCGCGTGGTCCCGTGTGCCCGGTGCCGGCCGCAGAGGGGCCGCGGCTGGGGACGGCGCTTACCTTGGCTCAGCTCTGCCCGGCTGGGGCTGGCTCCTGCCCTCCCTGCGCCC
>NW_010109867.1:0-2084 GCF_000699245.1 Pterocles gutturalis
CCACCGAGCACACGCGTGTGCGGGAACGGGGGGTGCACACGTGTGCAGCACTGCACGGGCTGAGCCACCGCGGGGACACGCGTGCAAACTGTCACACGGCCGGGAACACGCATCTGCACCGCTGCGTGCGTGCAGCAACACGGGGACCTGTGCACATGCCTGTGCACCATTGCACGTCTGCGCTGACACGGGGACACGTGTGCACACGCCTTTGCACCATTGCACGTGTGCACTGACACGGGGACATGTGTGCACACACCTTTGCACCATTGCACGCGTGCAGCAGCACGGGGACACGTGTGCACACGCCTTTGCACCATTGCACATGTGCGCTGACACGGGGACACGTGTGCACATGCCTTTGCACCCCTGCACGTGTGCAGCAGCATGGGGACACGTGTGCACACGCCTTTGCACCATTGCACGTGTGCACTGACACGGGGACACGTGTGCACACACCTTTGCACCACTGCACGTGTGCAGCAGCATGGGGACACGTGTGCACACGCCTTTGCACCATTGCACGTGTGCACTGACACGGGGACACGTGTGCACACACCTTTGCACCACTGCACGGGTGCGCCAGCACGGGGACACGTGTGCACACGCCTTTGCACCATTGCACGTGTGCACTGACACGGGGACACGTGTGCACACACCTTTGCACCACTGCACGTGTGCAGCAGCATGGGGACACGTGTGCACACGCCTTTGCACCATTACACGTGTGCACTGACACGGAGCTCTGCACATGCATTTGCACCGCTATGTGCACGCACTGACATGGGGACACGTGTGCACGTGCATTTGCACCATTGCATGTGTGCACCGACGCGGGGATGCGTGTGCATGCTGACACGGGGCTGTGCACACATGTTTGCACCGCTATGTGCATGCACCAACGTGGGGACACGTGTGCACGTGTGTTTGCACTGCTACATGCGTGCAGCAGCACGGGAACACGTGCACACATTTGCACCATTGCAAGTGTGCACACTCACATGGGGCCCTGCACACGCCTTTGCACCATTGCACGTGTGAACCCAGCCAGGGACACGTGTGCATGCTGCTGCAGGGCTGTGCACACGCGTTTGCATCGGCATGTGTGTGCACCGGCGCAGGGACACGTGCACACTGACATGCAGCTGTGCATGTGTGTGCACCACTGCACGTGTGTGCTGACACGGGGATGCGCGTGCACACTGACACAGGGCTGTGCACACACATTTGCACCACTACACGCTTGCACCGACACAGGGACGCGTGTGCACGTGCATTTGCACCATTGCATGTGTGCACCGACACGGGGATGCGTGTGCATGCTGACACAGGGCTGCGCACACGCGTTTGCACCACTGTGTGCGAGCACTGACACAGAGACACCTGCAGAGCAGCACGGAGCTGTGCACGTGTGTTTGCACCATCGCATGTGTGCACTGACACAGGGACACACCTGCACGCTGTCACGGGGCTGTGCACACGCGTTTGCACCACTGCGTGCATGCACCAACACAGGGATGCACGTGCACACGGCCATGCAGCTTGCACACACGTTTGCATGGCCACACGCTTGCACCAGCACAGGGACACGTGTGCACACGCATTTGCACTGCTGAACGCTTGCACTGACACGGGGATGCGTGTGCACGTGCACTTGCACCATTGCATGTGTGCACTGACAGGGGAGACATCTGCACGCCGCCACGGGGCTGTGCACATGCATTTGCACCACTGTGTGTGTGTACCGACATGGGGACACGTGTGCACACGCATGTGCACCGCCACACGCTTGCACCAGCACAGGGACACGTGTGCACATGACCATGGTTGTGCACACGCATTTGCAAAGCCACACGCTTACACCGACACCGGCTGTGTGTGCACCAGCACAGGGACACGTGTGCACATGACCACGGTTGTGCACACGCATTTGCACCGCTGCACGCTTGCACCAACACGGGGGTGCGTGTGCACACGGCCACACAGCTTGCACAGACATTTACACCACGACACACGCGCACCGACACGGGGATGCGTGTGCACGCGCATTTGCACCATTGCACGTGTGCACCGCCACGGGGACA
>NW_010109868.1:0-35344 GCF_000699245.1 Pterocles gutturalis
TACATATATGTGTGTGTATATATATATATGAAGTAGCTAACATTGGGAGTGGGGTACAAGGAGAGCTGGTGTATAAGATAAAGATCAACCCATTAGTGTACGATTTCCATTGCTCATCTCCAGCCCCCCCCGTAGGATTGCTATATCAGTGTTGACTAGAGCTAGCATAATTGCCCCTCTCCATCCCTATGCACAACCTTTGAAAAATGAGGAGTTAAAACTTTTTGAAATCTATGCATAATACTACATTCTTCCTTGTAAGCAGGTGTTTACATGGCTTTAGATTTAGCACTTGGCCTGACGTGCAGCACTGTACCAGTGAATTTTGTGCTTCTCATTTAATCCATAAGCAATGAGTGCAATATGATAGATGGGAACCATTTTGAAACTCCGAAACTAGCTGATTTCTCTCCTGGCCTTCAGCATACCCCAAGGTATCACCACTGGTTACCTCCTTCTTCCAGGAATCCTTTTTTCCTGAAGCTGTAATGCTGAACTGCCATAGGGGTAATGCAGGACTCATTATTGCTTTATTGAAACGAAGCAGGGTGCATGGCTAACCCACCAGGTTACTGGCTAGCGCAAGGAAGAAGTTTCTGTAAGATTTATGTTCCCAGAGTACTGAGCTTTCATACTGATACCGAGGGAGCTTGCACTTATCTGTGAGGATGGCCCTTCCTGATTATCTAACCTAGATGTCTGCTGAAGAACAGGCTTTGCTGCACTCTGTTTGTGTTGCAAAGTCAGGGTTTGAAGCCAGCTGTGGAAAATTTGTATCCAAGTTCTGCTTACGTTTACAGAAAAATTCAACTTCATGAAGTTTGTGCCTGACTCTGCATGTGTTTTTATTTTAATTGCCAAAATCATTCAGTTTTATGTCTGAGTAAAGCGTAACTCAGGTCTGTGGTCAGTGTGGAAATCAACTGGCATGTATTGAAGGAAAATAAGTTTTGCTCTGGACAGATTTTCTCCACTAGTGAAGGCTTCCTGTGTTGCTTTAGAGAAACTGTTTCTTCTGTCAAGACACTGATTTATAGATCTGATTTTGCTCCATATTAATTTCTGGATGCCAGGTCAATTGATAATTTTATATTTTAAAGAAATTAAATATGCATATCACATGGCATGATTATCCATAAGACAAATTAACAGCAATGTATTTAGTAATTTAATACATGATAAAAATGAAGATGCTTTCTGAAATTACTAGATGTAGATACAAGATACGTGAATAAAAGGCATACTATGTCTTTTGAATGTTGTAAATGCGTTTTCTAGGTTTTTTTACTTTCTCAGTTTTTACTGTTATTGCTGAAATTTGTTGAATTTTTCTCTTGTCTGAGTTTGGAGAATGGAACTAAACAGGATCACCTCATTTAAAGCATAGGGTGTAGCTTTTTCTCTTTAAAAGAACTTCAAAGTATCAGTGGAAAAGTAAGTTTGGGAATTTTTCAGGGTTGTATGTTTGTGGGCTAGTGGTAACTGGCTGTGATTTATGAAACCTCTAAGTTTGGATATATGTTACACTTTGAAGTAATATTAGGCTAATATTTATATATACATAAGTATGCTTTACATTCATAGACAGGATTATGCTTTTCTACCAGAAATAGTGGAAAGTGAATGGGGAAAAGAAGAATATAGAAAGCTTGGCCTTTGTCCATTTCGTAACATAAATGGAATCAAAGACTCCTCCCATTCTAATGAGAACAGACTGAAAAATATTGAGCATTGCTTTGTCATGTATCTGAACACAGAATTCTTACTGCAAAGATTTATTTATTTCAAAGGCATAGGGGGATTATATAGAAAAGTAAAAAATAAACATCAAGGGTAAGAAGAAACTTAGAGAAATTTTATTTGAGTTTAAGCAAATAGATATTCCTAAATCGTCATTGTTAATATCTTGTTGGCATTGCACGGATGCTCAAGAGTAGTAAAATAGAGGTGGATTTAGATTTAATACAAAGATGATAGATTAAACAGTCTAAATTTAAAACCTGTTGACACACTGAAAAGAGCAACTTGTATTTTGAATTTTTTAACTCGTACTAAGTGACATCTTTAAAATGATGGTCATGGTATCTTCAAATACTGAATCTGTCAGAGAACAGTAAGAATTGAGATCTGACTTATTTTTCTTTCTGTGACAGATCTTTATAGAGCTCACACAGCTGATTTTCATCAAACTTTCTTAGCAAACTGCATGGGCTTATGAAACTTTCAAAGTTATACCTATTGGTGTCTCTATCATTCTGCTAGATTTTCTTCTTCTGGTGGTGTATCTGTAGCAGTAGGAATGAAAACTAAACATCCTAAGACGGAGCAAAAGAAGTAGTAAGGTGGCTTTTTCTTATGGAAATAACCTGAGGGACTTTCTATCTACTGAGAAACCAGAAGATACCTGGTTAATTTCATTCCTGCAAATTTGTTCTTATTAAGCACTTATCCTGAAGAATATCAGTAGCCTGACCAATTATAAATAAAGATGTAATTTCAAAAGAACAGTGCCATTTTTCTCCTGGATTTTGTATTTGGCAGAGTAGTGAGGTGATAGGGTTTTTTATTCATTGTTTTTGTTTCAAGGCATTTAACAATAGTTTTGGTGAATATGAAATATGTATTGATGGTATCACAAGGAGTTAATCAGTATAACTTGTGGTATGTGCTGTTCTTAGGTCATCATTGTCAAGAAAGTTCACATGGGAGTACAGAGCGACACATTCCATTATGTTGCTTACAGTTCAAATAGAAATGTATGTTAACTCCAGAAGGCTGTAATTGCCTTTTTGTCTTTCCCCCATTATGTGCTTCAGCATTTAGATGGAACATGTCCAAAGTCCAGGCAAAGAATAGAAGGTGCGTGTAAGCTAAGAGTTGGAAACATTCTTCTTTCAAAAACACATTTGAGACAAATTGATTGCACTTACAGGGTGTTGCACTTGGTTTTAGTTATTTTTTGTGAAGTCTCCCAATAAATTTCAGGTGTTTGAATTTTGTGATAAGCTTAATTCACTTCTGACATTACCTTTATCTTGTTCTAAGTCTTTAATGCATAAGCTTTCCATGTGGGAAAAATGTTAGTTGTCATTCTAATATATACAGAATGTGCTCACCTACCATGTTGTATTGTGTTTAATAGGTGTATACTGAGCAATAATGCACATTTATTTGCAACTTTTGGTATAAAGGTGCAGAAATTTTCTGTTATTTTTCTACTTGGATTCATTTACCAGGAATGACCACTTGGGCAGTATGCCTCCCAATTTCCAGTAAATTGATTTTTGTGACGGGATAAAATTTACAGTGTCAGATCATTTCTGTACTGCATTATCTTTCTGAGTTGATGCTTATGTCTTAGTACCTGTGATTTTTGCTTTTAGACTAGTTGGCTTTTAGTAATAGGGTTTCTTTCTAGAAATAAAATTATTAGACTGTAATAATGAGAAAAGTGGCACAACTTGAAATTCAAATAGTAAGGAAGGTTTTTCTTTCCCCACCATCTGAGTTAAGCTCCTTCTTCCAGTATTTGAGAAGGAACATGATGGTTACAATTAACCCCAACAATTACTATAGGTATGTTTAAAATAACAGGCAGAGATACAGGTCTTAAAGGTTCTTTTTGGTTGTGGGCATGACTTAGAATTTTAAACCACTCATTGTAAAATGCAATGATGCAGAGTTGCTGGACCTTTGTTACTAATTTTTCCTACTGGATATTGTTTGATAACACAAGACAGTTTAGTGTTAGTCTGTGTCCCTACATGTTGAAAGAACTGCTGGATAAAGTTTCAGGCTGGCAACAAATGTTTAGTTTTATATTGAGGCAGACCAGTATACTCTATGACTGGAAAACAGTAAGATAGTATGAAATTTGATGATGTCTTTGACGACAGTGAGAAAGTGATCTGACCTACAGCAGGCTTGTAGGTTTTTGTCCTTCGTGGGGCCTGAGTTCACAATAAATGCTGAAGGAAAGAATTAGTGGAGGGGAGATTTTTCCAAAATTAGGATGGGAATGACTAACCTCATGTCATTTTGGTTTAAATCATTTTTGAGGCAGAGGAAATACAGTAGGTCAAAACTCTGTGGGCTTAGATAAATATCTTGTATGACCTTTATATAGGAAAATACCGAGCTGGAGTGTACAGAATCCAGAACAGTTACGGGATGGGCAGGGAGTTGGCTCACGAGGTGTCAGTAGAACTGACTGAAAAGGAGATGTTAAACAGTGCAAGAACATTAATAAAGTACTTGACTGTCAAATATCATTAATGTGTTGCTGTTTAATGTTTTTTCAGTAAATCAACAATGTAAGGTTTGAGGCATTATTAACAACAAAAAAGATACATTAATATGAGGTAGCAGATAGGTTATCTTGAACAAGGAGTAATTGCAGTGAGAGAAATCAGTAGTGTAAACTAATAGCTTTCATAAGATGAGGTAATGTTTTTTTAAGCTCAATTTTCAGTTGCAAACAATAGAGGAGAACACTGGCAGTTTGCAGGCTGAGCTGCTCATGTGTTATTGTTCTGAAAAAGGTGAGTGCTATTATGCACCAGGCAGGAATCTTCAGCTAATGTCACTAAAGTATTGACCATGTTAGTCTCGGCATCGAGGCCACTCTCTGGGGAATGTCATGTGTGGATCTTGGCTATTTGCAGACAAAAGGGGCAAGTTCCAGTTAGGCAGGCATAGAAAGTGCTCTGCAAGAGTCTGGACCTAAGGAAAGAAGAGGCTGTTCTCTTTATTCTACCTAAACAAAATCTTGCATGCTCTGAATAAGTGTCAGGTGATTGTGGGAAGAGAAAAGGACAGAGTTAGCAGAAGAGCAAATAAACTAGCTGTGTGTAAAATTAGTGTGGAAATTAAAAGAAAATGCAGGAGTTTGTTCAAGCTCATAGGTGTATTGGGACCAAAGGACATGGGCTGTTTGCTGCTGGATGACTGTTACAGGCTAAATTAGGAAAGGGTGACCTCAAACAGCACATGAGGGGCAATGGGTATTGTGTTTGAAGTGAGACTGAATTTGCAAAAGCTCAGGTGGTGCTTAACGGTGAGGTTATTGCTGCCAGAAAGTGGGGGCAAAGCTCTTGCAGAAGAGAGGAACAGGGAGATTTGCACTGTCTCTTAAAGTGTCACTTTGTACCAATTACCTTGTAGAAGTTAACAAACTGAAAAGGATTAGTTGCATCTTTACCCTTCCACTCCAAAGAACAAACAGTTTTCACTTTTTGTAGGTTTATGCAGTTCTTTATGCAGTTCTTAGAGCAGTGGGTCTTGATCAACCCAGCTTCTAGGCAGTACTTGACATTAAAAACGATTAAGGTGTTCTTTCTTTTCAAAATCATGTAGCTTACTAGAAATTAAAATTGACTAATTTAAATTCCCTAAATATAGCAGAAAGTTATTGTGGCACAGGCAGAATGTAATAGGTGTTAGTTATGACTGCTTTAAATATTAAATTCTGGCTATCCAGCATAATCTGAAATATATTTCAAGGCAGATTTAAATGGAGGTGAACGGTGAGTGATTATGAGGTGGTTGATGCAAAGCTTTTAACAGTTCAGAATAACGATTTGTAGATGTCAGGAAGATGAAATAAATGGAAATTTCTTTCCAGGGTGGAAACAAGCAATCCTCTTGGGTATGTTTCTTTTTAGAAGGAAAAAAAATACTTTAAAATTCTTAAGATTATCTTAAGAGCTTGTGTCATTGTAGCAGAAGAGTCTAGTGTGGAAAGTGCATAATTTTTTTATCTCGTTGTAGAAAGGCAGGAGTTTTATTAAGAATGTCTTAACTACTTTCTGTAATGGTTGAGAAGGTTAAGGAGAACTTGGTTCTAATGCCCAGTTTAGCTGGGTGGTAGGTGTTCATGTTGTTTTGCCCTCTTCTTACAGCAGAGGGGAGTGAAAATATGATATGTTGTAAAGCACTTGACACGTTGTAGTGTTGGAGTACACTGTGGCTATGGACTGTATTGGAATGGATCTCAAAATTCAAAAGCAGTGATGTGATGTGCTTAGACTGCCTTGCTTTACACCTAGATCTTGAAACTGTGTATGTGCAAAATACATTGAAGATTGTGTAGTGTGAGCTGTGTGGTAACTTTTATTTTTAGGTGTATAGGCTGAAAAATAATCCAGGTGTTTCTTGAAACAAAGCCAAAGCTGAGTAAATATAGATTTTGTTGAGGAAAAACAACAAAAACCTTCAACTCTGAGAATTTTGACAACTGAAGAAGACTAACAATTTTAAATTACATTTTTTGTCTAGCTTAGATTTCTGGAGTGGGTGCTTGATCTGGGAACTGTGTAAGAAACTTCATGCTTTTAATACCAGAGAGCAAGAACTGATGAGATGTGGAGAGGAGGAAAAGGAAATAGTAGATAGGTAGGTGGAGGAGACTAGTAGTGGTTGAGCAGCTAGGTTGAGGGTTGAGAGACCCATGAGTACATTGCAGAGAGAGAATTGCAACTGCTGAACAAGAACATTGCAGCAGGGAGCTTGCTTGTCTTTACAGGGAAGCAGTGAGAAGGCTTAGGAATTAATGTGTGCTGGGGGGTGGGCAGTTGTGAGAGGGTGGGGTGAAAGAAGGTGAAGGCATCTGAATTGGGATGAAGGACCAGAAGAGTGAAAAATGAGAAGGGAATGAGGAGATAATGCTGTTGCAAAGAAAGGAGACTGAAGGTAGTCAGAAGTGTTGAAATTCAGAGATAAATAAGCAGAAGAATCTGCCCTCTGTGGTCTTCTCCTGCCTGATTTGTAATTAAACCTGAGATGCCTGAACACTTTCTGTTGATGAGGTGTATGTCTCATCCCCCGTAACTACTGCTTTTGGTCACAATATAACTTCAATTGCTCGTTTAGCTCGTATCGGAAGTATGTGCCATAGACATACAATTATGCTTCTGAGTTGTGCAGGTGACGTGTGATGTCACTTGTGAGTTTCTTAACATTGTGCTTATAAAAACACAACCCTAATGAAATGAATGGTATGTACAGTAAGGCAGTGCTAAAGGTGAATGTATTCAAGTCAGGAAATGCCCATTATTTCAGAAAGTTAAGGTGGCATTTGCTGTTTTCTTAGGGCCCTCTTGTGTACATACGTGGATAATCTCTGATGGGAAATCTCAGTCTTCATAGCACTGTGGCTGTGTGTGACGAGGAGTGCTTGGTTGTGTGGTCCTGACCTGTCACTGAGATTTCAGTTTCTCAGCTGGATCTACGCTATTTCAGAAAAAAAAAAAAAAAATGTTTGATCAGTGCTGTGGTTTGAATATCCCAAGAACCGATAGCCTGTTTGAAAGGAGGGGAGTAGGAATGTGCAGCTGGGGAGGAAGGAGAGGACAGAGCTGCCACTTCTGATGGTAGCAGAGACTTACAGCTCTGACTGGACTTGCGTTTATTGTAACACCCCAACTGTTTGTTGTGAAAGTTAAACAAGATGGGAGACTGTTGGAGGGGAAAGGGTATCCTAACAATGCCTACATTGTTTTCTTCATATGTGACTTTGGTCCATAAAAATGGGCACAGCTTTACACAGGAGGCCAATAGTTGGCTACTGCCTTACCTTGCATCTGGAGCCTGATGTAGAAACACTGAGCATTAAAATCACAAATGAGCTACTAGGAGTTCTGCTCTAGTAATAGGAAGTGTTGGATAATGTTCTGTCCTCCCAAAATAAGGTAGCTAGGTGGGTGTCTTGCTTAAAACATTGTTGTTCTTTTCCCATCTTTTAAGTAGGTAGAATGCTTTTATGAGATAAGAGAAGACTGTGGAATATGTTACTACTTAAAGCACTCAGTTACAACAGTGTGGTACCCTGTGTAAAAAAAGAAAGAAGATAAATCTGTCTTCTGAACAGGGCTAGAGTGTTGTATAATAAACAGGGTCCAGACAAAGAGAATTGAGTACCATATTGTGTTCCTGGCTTATTAAGTGAGCACTCTTATGCACTGAGTAAGACTGGGGCTGTCCACAAAAATGTGGCCACTATCATACTTCTACATTAAGTTCTTTGTTTCAAGAGATTGTTCAAGAAATTAAGAAATTTGTTTAAGACATCAGAATTTAATTTTTAAGAAATTTGTTTCAGAACAAAGTGCTTGTCTTTTGCAGTCTACATGATTTTCCTCTGTGTGTTGTGTTTTGTTGTGGTGTTTTTGGTTTTGTTTTTTTTTTGTTTTTGTTTTTTTGGGTTTTTTTGCATGTGTGCATTTTATTTCTGGTTTAAGAGTGAGATTTGGAAGGTCATAGGAAAAATTAGTTTGCTATAATTTTTTGAATAGACAAGAACCCAAGCAAACTGGCTTGATTTTTGTTCTGTCCAGCAATTTTGTATCTAAAAATCTAGACCTAAAATGCCATAGAGCTTTGCAAGCTATTTGTTGCGTATTAGCATATTTGGGATTGCAGTCTTCTTCAGGGGTTGTTATTTGTTTCTTTCTGTGGTTGAGTTTTGTAATAGAGTTGGTTCACAGTTTTCTTTGGCAGAAGTTGGTTAATCTGCTCTCCACAGTACCATGGCATGGAGATGCTTCTTTGGTTTGGAGAATATTATACCACACTTGTGCTTCTGGATCTCTGCTGCTGGGTAGTTTCCCAGTTACACCAGTTCTTTTGATACCTGTCTTGAGGCACATCTAGGCATTGTGGGGTGACTGGACGGCAACTGAGTGTGTGGAGGCTGAGGGGCACATGGGAGCTGAAGTACAGGATCTTAAGGCTGGAGCACAGCATCCTCCTACTTTTTTTCCTGCATGTTAGTGTATAGTGACTTTGCCTTTTGACAGCTGGTGTGGAAACAGGGCGAGCTGCTTTGATGATGACAGCAGGGGCCAGAGCAGCCCCATGTGGCTGGAAGCCATCCTTGCAGGCAACAACTCCGGGGAACGGCGTTGCTCCTAAAAACTGTGGTCAAGGGAGAGGCTGTGTCCTTAGAATTAAGCTGCTGGACCGACTTCAAGGACTTCAGTTCCTGTCAATTCATATGATGAGATTTGACATACTTAACATGTTTTGTAAAGAAAGTCTTCTTAAAAAAAACCAAACCAACCTTTTATCAGAATAAGGTTCTTATTGCTGAGAAACTTTGAATCAATGAATTAGCAGCTATTTTTATTCATAAGTTACATTTTTTTAAACAAATTTATTTCAATTAATTTTATCTTAAAATATGTAAGTGTTGCAGAGTTTCACTTCTAAAGTTTTTCTTGTTTTCAGAAACAAGACACTGGACAGATTTTGTTGGATATGACCTATAACCAGCTGGGTGTGACAGAAAAGGAATATTTTGGTTTACAGCAAAATGAAACTTCGGTAGATTCACCTGTAAGTATAGTAAATTAAAAATGTGTGTGCATGTACATGTGTGTATACATATATACATACGTATATGCATACACGTTTGTATACACACATATACATGCACACATATGCACATAAATAAACAGTATTTATTTGTAAATATATTTAATCCATCTAATAGTTTTTCATTTCACAGCGATGGCTTGAACCAAACAAACCTATTAGAAAACAGTTAAAAGGTAAGACTTCTTTTTAATATCTTGATTGTAACTGTGTAATCCTGCTTTTCTGTGTTCTTATGGCTAGAATAAATACAGTTCTTGTAAATTAGTGCGTCCAGGTAGTAGATTTTCTTTAAGAGCAAGTCTTACCTGTGCTAGTCTTTTCAGCAGAGCTTTTTACATCTCTTAGTGCTACCTGAGTGCTAAATAAGATCTGGTAGGTCACTAACTTTGATGCTGTAACAACCTAAAGTTGGCTTCTGAACAGTGTTGGACGTTATGACCGTGAAAGCAGTAGTCATAGCATGGTGCCAGTAAATTGCTCTTGATAGGAAAGATAAAGAAAAGGGATTTTGATTTAGGGAAGTGGAGCCACTTTCATATACAGGTTCTGTCAATTTCTTGTCTCAAGTAGAATATGAAAGAATTAATTTTATGCTTGTTTTTATTAAAAACTAACCAAACAAAACCCTAATGCCACCCACTTCCAAGTGCATACATTTAGTATGTCTTGTTTATAAACAGCCTTGGGTAATGCAGAATGTTTACCAAGGACAGGTTGGCCAGCATGACCCTGCCAGGTGGCAGCTTAGGAGGACCGAGTGACACTGTCACAAGTTGTGCTGTGAAACTTGAGCTATGCTTTTAAGCTCTCTTATTTCTGTCATATGCCGTAGATTGTGTCTGATTTGAAATAAAAATACATGATGTCAACATTGTGAACTTCTGTTAATTTCTTGTATTTATATGTAAGATAAAATTGGGCATTATCCCAGTTGAGACACTTCAAATAAATTTGCTGCTTTTTTTCTCTTCTAATACCTATGAGGAAAAGATAACTAAATAATGCTTTTTATGTAAAGCAGCATATACAAATTGCTTTAAATGAAAGCATCATAGTATTTGAAAGTATTTTCTTCCCATAGTTGGTGTTGAGGGACCAGGACAATGGTTTATCTTAATTTCGTGAGAAAAATGCATGAGATTTCTATATGGTTGTTCATGTAATTTTTCTGTAAATATAGAAATAAAAACCTTGGCACTTTCTATTTTTAAACAAGAAATTGATTTGCTCTTCTAAAATATTGCAGGAGGGTTTCCCTGTACCCTTCGTTTTCGTGTGAGGTTTTTTATACCTGATCCTAACACACTTCAGCAAGAACAAACCAGGTAACTTCTGTTTGATGTTTGCTTCCAGGAACTAGGAATGTGTAAAGCCCTCCCTTCCCATCTCCACAGCTTGGCAAACTGTGCTTTATTAGATAGGTAACTTTGTGTAACTCTTTGTATTAAATGTGTTAGGAATTAACAGCCTGATGCAATGCTCGAAATGTACAGTTTCTGCTAGACACAGCCCACAACTCCAAAATGTAGCTGGAGTGTAAGCTAGTACAAAGATGGCGGTTGGTTTATTTGCAACTTGGACTTTTTTTTTTTTTTGAGCCCTTCATCACTTGAAGTACTTGCCTATTGTGTTTTTTTCCTCCTTTTCTGATGCCTTAATTAGATGCAATAATTAAAAAATAGGGAAGTTCAATGATTAAGCTGTCTGAATGTCCTAAATCTATGTTAGTTGTTTTGTATCAACACTGAATCAGTTTTGAACATGTGTACTAGATTTAATGCCGAGGGTGTGGGAGGGTGGGGTTTATTTTGTTTCAGGAAGAACAGATAACAGTTCTTGTTTGCCCATTACTTGTAATATGCATGGATCTATAATGCTTCCATTTATAGCAGACCTTTAAAATTTTATTTTTTTAGCCTATTTCTGAATTTTTTGGGGTGGTTGGGTGCATGAATTAAGCAGTTTTCAATTAACTTGTCACAAGGCTTTAGCTGAATACTTGTTTTGTTCAGTGCACATGATTTGGAGTTTAGAATTCACAGGCAACCATTAATCTGGCATTTTGGTAACATTTTCATTGTTTGTCTAAACTTTAATAGTTGTTAATTTCAGTGACCTGAGAGTATAAATAGTACATGTTAAATGGTATTTCTTGTAGAAAACTTAGCTATTGACTTGTTTTGGTATTTGCTAATCACACAGTTATAAACTGTTCCGGAATTTTTAAACTGGAATTATTCAAAGACCTGTTCTTTATGGTTCTTCACATCCCAACTGTCCAGTATCACTATCAAGTAAAGTTGTCAAACATGCTAATTAGAGCAAAACTGAACTGCTCTTGGAGAATTGTTTAAAAGCTTTTTGACAGCTTATACTAGTTGAGAAATGACTCATCCTCCATTGAGTAGTTCCGAGATAGACTATCAGAGTTTGGGTTTTAGGGGTTTTTTTTAGGTTTTTTGCTTTTTTTTTTTCTTTCAGTTGCATCCAAGATGATTATTCCTGGGAGAAAGAGAGCCCAGTTTTGTAATGCTTTGGTTTTTTATGTTCATTGTGGCATTAGTACTGTGGTCCTGGAGTTATAGTACAGACTGAGAAAGATCTTTAAAACTGTCATGAGAGTGAGTGGGTGTATGATTGCATATTTGTAAATGCCACTATGCATTATTCACCCATTTGTATGGTTTGCCAGGAAATCTAATAAAATTAATATATGTAACCATTTAAATCATACCTTTTACAAGTTAAAATAAATCTGTGTATGTTTGTTTTCCAAAAAAAATCTTTTCTAGGCACTTATTCTTCCTGCAATTGAAGACTGATATTGTGGAAGGAAGGTAATAAGAAGAATCTTCAGTTTCTCTATAATTGTCTTTAAAATAAATTAAATTAAAAAACCCTCAAGTAACCCTTTTCTAAGAGTATCGTTCCTATAAAAATGTACCTTGTGAAATCTTTTTTTTAAAGAAAATCAATTTGCTAGGACATGTTAAAAAATTTAATGTAGCTCACTTTTTAAGAACAGTTTGGAACCTTGTTGTGAATGAGTTGTAGGGAGATGCCACGGGTCTGCAAGTGTGATGTCAATTTGAGAGATGCCCTTTATGCAAGATGCAGTGTGCCAGGCGTAGTATGCCGAACTTGGGGACATGCTATCTAGTGTGGCAATCAGGAGTAGCAAAGGGCAGTTCATGCTATCATTTCTCATTATTTCAGGGTTATTTTCCCAAAATGGTGGGCATATACTCGGTGGTTCCTTTGCCTGCGTTTCCTATGTGTTTGTACGTTTAAAAGAAAAAAAAAAGGAGGAAAAAGGTAGTCTGAGTATTTGCTGACAAATGTAAACCACCTTTAGGATTTCATTGTAGGTGTTGGCTCTTTTCTTCTATGGAGTTAGTTTTGGTCATGAGATCAGAGCGGTCTTTGTGCTTGGCACTTGGCTAATTTTAATGTTTGTGTCTAGTCTTAAATATACTAGACTGCAGCTGTTAAAATAATGTCCAGAGCCCCATCAAAATCCCTTCTCCTTTTGCTGTTCCAAATAAGCATCCAGCAAGAACACAAGCATGTCCTTCTAGGACTAGTTACTTCCATTCACTTAAGAAACTATTACACAGCAACTAGCTTTTAATGTCCAGTCATACTGTGCTTTGAGAATCAAACTTTGTAAGAAAAAATCAGTTACACTTTGAAGATAGATGAGTCTTCTCATACTGAATTAATGTCAGAGACATTGTAAACAATACATTTATACAGTCTATGTCTAAATAACAGTATTTTCCCCTCTTCCCAGGTTGTCATGTCCCATTAATTCTGCTGTTGTCCTGGCATCATATGCAGTACAATGTAAGTAATAACCAATCATTATTTTGTTAATAAATGTGTTTGACCCGCCACCTGCTCTGTTGTTTGGTGCTGAAAAATAAGGAAAGATTTATTTCCGTATCTATTTGTGCAGAATATTCAAAATGCTACAGTAAATGCTTGTAAAGAAGGTGCAGGTTAGTAAAGCAGCCTTCACAGTCTAAATAGAAAAAAGTATACTTGTTAGGTCTGTCAAAAAAAAAAAAAAGTAGATACTAGAATAACATTGTTCTTATTTATGCTGACAAAAAGGGCAGGTTTTCATTGTCATTGGAAACAAAATAATGAAACTCACTGTGTGTTACAATAGCTGATTTTTTAGGTAGGTAAAACTGGCATTTTGTGATATGTTTAAGGTGACTACATACAAGAACGTACACCTTTCTCATATGCTTACAACTAGCAAAATAAATTCTAAAGGTGATATTAGAAAAGTGTCTTCTGTAGGAAAATCAGAAGGGAGCCTGCTCCTGTGCCTTACAGGTGTCCTAAACAGATAGGTTTTCCTCCAGCTGTTTTTCACTTTCTTATTAAACAAACAAACAAAAAAACAGGTTGAGGGTTTAGTGGAGTTTGTTTATTTGTAAAAATCATATTAAGGGAAAGCATGTTAGAATAGTTGTGTAATTATTTAGCTGATGTACATTTATCCCATTTCTTTATGGAAAGGCTAGCAAGGTCCACAGAAATGATTGAGGTAATTTTTGTTTGAAATGAGGACCAAGCTAAATAATTAAAATATGGTTTTCAGACGAAAAAAGTGATAAGCTCTTGGTATCTATGAAAATCCCAAGTGGTTGTGAAACATTCACTTTTGTGTTTAAGTGTATCGTATGCTAGGATTCTTGTCAACTTAAATTGTTTTAAGTAGTTTTCTTTTGGTGTTTTTATTTCTAATCATACTTATTGAGGAGAGTTGAAGTTCTTGAATATGAGGGATCTGCTTATTAAAAAACCATTGTTTGTAGTTGCCATGGATTGGTTCTACCTGAACTGTTTCTTATTACTGCCACTTAGTGGTTTTCAGGCTGCTTTCTCCTTCTGTAACTTCCCTTGTATGCAGAAGGGGAGAAAATTGTTGCCTGACAACCTTATGGTTATTTATTTAAAAGGTGGAGCAGTTCTCGCTGGTGGGAGGGCTGAGGCACATGTCTTTCATTGTGCATGAAGTCTGATGTTTGATATTTCCCCTCTTGCTTTTCAACTATAGTTTTCACGTTTAGCAATTGTGTGGTTGGCCTTCACAGGCTTTGTCTGAGTTTTGCAAAGGAGTAGTTGGAGATGGCTGTTGTGCTGCTGGAGTGCTGCTTCTGTGTTGCCCTTTGCACAGGTGTTTTGGTTCAGAGCTGTGGTTCTGAAATGAAGCTCTGACATGTTACTCTGCACTGTTGTGGCACACCCTGTGTTGTCTGGTGGAGCTAAGTTACAGGGGAATACAAGTGGGTGTGAATACTGTGTCTCAATAGCATGTGACTAAACTTGATTACAAATACAGTTCAGACACTTGAAGTTGTTTATGATCAGTAAATGTGTTTCGTGACAGAAATGATCAGTGGATTTTGAAGTCCTTTTTTAAAGAGAGCTGACTAAGGTGCATTTCAAATGACTTTGAAGTTGTTAAATCTGAAAGATACTCTTTTATTAAGATAGGAATCTAATGATAAATTGTACGTACTGTTTTTTACTATTGTAAAATGTGAATGTTGTACAGCCTGTAAAATTAAATAACGGACTTACGCAGTATGCGTACCACTTTTTTTATTTAAAATATCACGTAGCTGATTTAGCACCACTTGTTTTCTATCACTTTGCGTGTAGTAAGTTCCCATTTCCAGAACAGTATTTACATGACTGTCAGCCTGTAAGAACTCCCATGGGTTTGGTGGGAATATGCTCTTATGTGCGTAAATCCTTTGCTGGGTTGGGACTTGAATCTAAAGCACAGCAACAAAGCCAAGACAAAAAGTTATGAATACTTTTAAGCTTTCTTTTTCCTGATAATCAGTTGCTCAGTGATTCATTATGACTGGAGTCTCTCTTATCTCCCATGATATCGTTCCACTCTCAGCTCTGCTTTGAGAACCAGACGTTTTCTCTAACATACTGGTATCTATCTTTGGGAGTTTGTTCAGGAAGGGATTAACTGGTTGCTTGGGATTCAAGTGAGCTTTAACCTCTTGTAAGAAATGGAGAGCTGGTGAGAGTGAGGACTTGAGGAAAGCTGAGCTTAGTGTGCAAGTCCCTCAGGAACTAGGGGCAGTAGGATAGTTTGTCAGAATTTGGGGAATGCCAGGAGACTGAAATCCCATCTGTCTCAGAGGAGGAGATGGGATGTAAGATTTAGAGGAACACCAACAACAGCTCTGCAGTGATAGTTGTGCTACATAATTCTCCCATCAACTTTCTTCTTGTTTGGTTCTTCTGATTTGGCTTCCCTTCTCTTTTCATAAAATTACACTGAAACCTCAGGGTTCTTAATTTGTGGAGATCTGCCTCTTGTCATAATTAGCATTTGGGGATTTTTTTGTATGTCTGTCTGTGTGTTTCCCCCCCCCTTCTTTCTTGGAGTGACTTAGTGCACAGAAGGATGTCACGTAAACTGAGAGATTTGCTAAGAGGTCAGTCAAATTCCTGCTAGGCACCTGTAGCTCTTGTGCCTCAGAATGAAAACCAGGCTGGTTAAACAGAAAGAACTTTCACCTGGATTTCCAGTGTTTGAAATTCTTTACCAGATGTGTTGGGTAGTCCGAGTATTGTGTGCATGGCCTGTCTGTTCTTCTGAAGCCTGTGGCATTGCTATTCAGCCGCAAGTACCTTTTATTGTTTCTTAAAGTATCTGTCATCAGTAGTACCAGCGTGTTATCTGTGTGATGGTGATGAAACCCCCAATACAAGAAGCTGCTCGGAGAGATTAATTGAAATACATGCCCGTTTTCTTCCACATGGTTCATTGTGGTCTAGATGGCTGCTCTTGAGCTTGCTGGCAGCTCTGCTAAGTCTGCCCTGGTAGTTTATACATAGCAGCTCTCCACCTGTTTTGGGCTGTTTTCCCTAATGATATTTACAGTTGTGTTAGGCAATACAGAGGCTGCTTTAGGAGAGAGAAATATTTCTGTGTAACATAACTAAAAAGGGGAAAAGAACAGTTACCCAAGGTGAAGGTCCATGTGTATTATGCTCACGATAAGAAGTAGTAGTGAATGCTGCGAGACAACATACATGTCAGAAGATCAGCATAGTGTTTAGATGCATTAATTCTGCAAAACAATGTTTTGGGACTACTGATAATTATTCCCTTTAACTCTTTTATCCTTTTCCTTGCCTCTGCCCCCATACTTTTTTACAAAATGAATAGTCTTTATACTTTGGATTATGTTTTGCTTTTCTCCATACTTTTTCTCTTTGTGACTGTATGAGTTCTGAAGAACATTTTGTATTTGCGATGCAGAAATAGCAACTCAGTAGAATTTATATTCTCTGATTTGTTTCTTTGTTTTCTCATGTGTATTTTTTTTAACCTATGGCTCTTTTTTGAGCTGCTGATTTTATTTTTTTTCCTTTTTTTTTTTTAATAAAATGTATTACAATGACTATGAGTCACTTTTTTGTTCTGGAGTGATAGTAGATAACTTGGAGACCACCGCTGTGTATATATAATTGGCCTTTTTTTCTACAAATGTTCCTTTCTTTTTATTAATGCCTAGTTTCTCATTCTGTCTTAGCACAAAGTGACCAGCTATCGTAAGTGGTCATAAGCAGCTATCTACGGTTGTCTCTAGATTGAACCTTTTTTTTTTTTAAGGGCTCTTGAGTGTGAAGCATTATTACCTTTTACAAAACAGGTTAGTTTTATCCATGTGATAGCTAGTTCTGCTTGCCCAGTAGGGTTATCAGGCTTACTCAGTGGTTGAATGGGTTAGAGTTCATACCCTTGCCCTTATTTGGATACAGGTTCCACTTATTGAAACACCTTTTCTTCTCTCAGCAACCACTTATGAGGTTTTTTGCCCCTTTTTGGAGTCTCTTTCTGATAAGTTTTTAACATGATGTTTTTTAATCTCTATGCCTACATGGATTTTACTCATTTCAATGCTCCATTTTAGTGTCTTTTTATTAAGTGTTGACATTTTTTTGTTGGTTCTTCAAAACTCAACTCTGCTGCGGTGGATTATTTACTGATTCCAGAAGCCTTTTCATAACAAATTACATTGTAATACCTGTTTCTCAACAATAACTGATTTAGTTTATGCTATATAGTGCATCATCTTTCTTCTGTTCTCTATTTGAGCCAAGAAGTGATCACTGAAAATGTCTAGACTGGTTGAACTGTACAGATTAGGAAGTATCTTTTCTTTTTGTATCTCAGTGTTCATGGGAAGGTAAATTTGTAATTAGCTTTCAGCATCATGTTTCACACTCATCTCAGCACATCAATCGCTCTTGCTATCCTCCTTTGGAGTCCAGACATGTGGCCCTAACTATATTTTAATCCTGCATTGCAATTTTGTGCCTGAGGATTTTTGTTCCTTGGTAAAAGTTTAATTAGTTATCTAACTTGTATGCTAGACTTGTCCCATTGTTTGGTTATTTTCTGTTCCACTGGGAACCTGATCTGCTTATGTAATTATCCTCTTTTAAAACCAGGCAGCTCAGATCACTTTGTGCTTTATTCATGTCATCTAAAATATTCAACCCAGCAAAAAGTTATGAATTCAGTGTGAAGCTACTTGATTTTTTTTTTTAATTTATTTTCTGGTACGTTTCTCAGGTCTCTAGAAAGTTAATATTAAACCTGTTTTCAAGGACTAGCTTTTGTAGACATTCTTTGCACCAATTGTCCGTATTATCTATAACTAATTCCCCATCATGCATAGCCAATGAACCATTCACACATTTGTCTTCTGACATATGTAGTTACTTGGAATGCCTATATGTAGAAATAGGTTCTGGTGCTGTTACTTTGTATGCAAACTTTTTTATTATTGTTTACAAACAAACTTTGTAAAATTGGAAACCAACTGGTCTTCTGTACCTTGAAGGATATCACATAGATGCAAAGTAGAAAGTTATACAAAGCTGAAGGCTTATCTTTTCTACTATTGTGCTTTCTGGGGCTGCCTGTGGAAATTGGGACAGATTCAAATGGTGGTATTTTGGTACTGTTAGCATTCAAAACCAACAATAAAATTAATTTATAAAACTGGAACCAAACAAATAATTATCTTGGTCATGTAGCAGGAAGCTTGGGTGTCAAAAATAACTTAGTGTAATTAAGAACCACAGGCAAATCTGTGGTGCCTCTTCAAAGTCAGATACAGTTGCTTGGGGCCTTTCCAGTTCAGTTTTGCTTTTACAGTGCTGAAATTTCTGTTGTCTATCATTGTTTTGGTTTGCAACTCAGAGTCTGGCTCTGTCTTTCTTGCACCTTCCCTTTGAGGCAGTGGAAGTTGGAAATGAGATCAGTGCTGCCTTTCCTCAACATATAAGCTGACTGACCAATGGTTTCTTGGAAGAGACTACTAAATAAATGAGAAACCTTGGTAATTACTGAAAGAGCTGTTGCCATCAATAGCTTTTTTTGCTTCTATGTGTGTCAGATCTTCCTTCTGTAAAGCTCAGTTTGTTTGTTTTTTTTTTCTTTTTCTCCCCTCATGTCCCCTTAATGAGCAATATATCTGGTACTTGAGCATCTATTTCTAGGGAAGTTATGTGTGTACCCATAGAATTCCTATTGAAATCTGTCTGAAATCAACAGCACTTGATCCTGGTCTTCCCTTCGTCTGTATCCGAATTTTATCAAAGTATGTAATTTTTTTTTTTCATTTTAATTAATCTGTTACTTTGATGCACAGAATTCTTTCTGCTACCAGGAGAGAACGAAAAATATATACCTACCACATTGTTCTAACTGAACAAATTGTTTTTATAAAGCCTGAAGAAAAGGTGATTTTTAAGATTTCAGTAAGGCATAGGCAGTTCTTATGCTGTGTAAACATATATGATCTCAAGATTTTTATTTGTTTTTTCAAGTATGTATAATTTTTTACTGTGTTAAGAGTTTGTACAATTGCTGTTTTGGGAGGTCAACATGGAACATCATCCACGTAAGATTATTCTGTGGCTACTTGGCTATAGTACTGTTCTTTTACTAAGAGTTATAAGTGTCCTCTTTTTATTGAATATGGACTCCTAAATTAATGGTCTGTCACAGTCTGTCACGTTCCCTTCTTTAAAGCACTTCATGTTAGAGAACTCTAAAATACAAGAATCTGATATTCAAAATATGGATTTTTTTTTTTAACTCCCCCTTGGTTCCATTTTCTTTAATTTTACTATATTCTTTCTCAGCTATAATGAATTAAGGAGCAACAGTTGACTAGAATGGAAAAAGGTAAAAATATGGGGTTTCTTTAATTGTAATTTTCTCCTCATTTAGTCAGTATCTGCTGGCTCATGTGATCAGAGCAGAAGCTAACTCAGGAGAAACTTAAATCAGAAATAGGTCTTAATATTTCCTGCCCCACTGCTGTCTTCTAGAGAAATCCAGTAAAGACATAGAAGCCTCTTGGGTTTTACCTTGTATTGAGGTCTTGATATGCCCTAACTTTTTTTTGTTACTTGGATAATTAAAATCCTGCACAACATCATTAGTCCTCCAAAATGTCTACTAATCAGCATTTAAAGTTTCTCTTCAACTATGACAATTGGCTGGGGAGTTGGAGAAGGAAATAGTACTCTAAACTGCTCCACTTGTTGACATGGCCTCAGGTAGCTAGGAGCAAGAAGAAAAATGACCAGAGCAACCTCCATATTTGGAAGATGAGCAAGAAGACCCTACCTCATAATGTGTGAAGGAACAGCAGTTGCCCTCTTTAGAGAAGGTAAAATTACAGTAAAAAACATTTTACCTGATGCAGATAAAATTTAAGTGGTCAATTACAATTAAATGGTCTCTTCCTATTGACAAGAATGTAATTCAAGCTAACTACAACAAACCTTAAAAGTATAAGGCTGTGTTTCATAGAAAGGATGGATTGAGTTAAAGCTTAATAAAGGACAAAGTCTTCAATTAACTACTGTTGTCTGTGAAATTGTGTGTTACATTTTTATGCTGTTATTAACGTACCCACTTTGTACAAAAAATTTATATTTATTGGTTTTAATCTTGCTGCCTTAGCCTTGGTCTTGAGAGAGACTTGGACTTTTGTTAATATATATGTACATTGGTATTCCTAAAAATTATTTCTGTTTCTTGCTATGCTTCGGGATCTTCTTGGGTGTTTTTGTTTTGTTTTGTTTTCTTCTTCATTGGTATATTATTTGACAGCAGCATTCAAATATGCATTTTGGTACTAATGGTAAATATTTAGTCTTTTGCCAGCCATTTTGCTAACTAATTTAAAATTCAGCCTACCTTTAAAAAGAAAGGGCTAAGCATTGCAGGAACATCTGTATTCAAAATAAATTACTGTTTCTCATTCTACTTTCTTTTTCATTTGAATATTTTCCTTGATGCTGACAATTGGGCATGCAACTGTATTAGCTTCTGACTGCATATGCTTGGGAACTGTTTGATGTCACAGTGGCTCAGTTTTCTATGCCGTAGAAGTCATGCTTTTTGGCATGACTTATTGTGGCAATTATTAGTTATTCCCTGCATTACAGACAATTCCATAGTTATTGTAGCTGTAGGTTATTTCTGCAGTGCACAACTTCTCTCCTCCCCAACCCCAGCCCGTGTCATTTAAATCACTCTTTTATACTTTGTGTTTTATGAAAAATAACAACAATAGTACTGTTCCCAAAAGCATACTCTTCAACTTTGTTTTAGTTGAGGGGCTTTCTTTGCTGCAATGTTTGCAGCATATACAAGTGCTTTCGTTTGTGTTAATTTAGAAGTCATACAAATAGTTTCTGGGAAGCTCTAATGCTTTCTAGTAAATACTTCATGCTCCTTAGGGAAAAAGCAGATTAGTACACGTTCTAGTGATTTGCTTAAACCTATCATGATTCTTTGAGTTTAATCTCTTCAACTATTTTATGAAAACACAGATTTCATGAAATATGGCGTTCTGAATTACTTAATTGAAACTAGGTAAATTTGTGGCAGATAGGCAAGTATTTTATTTGAAGCAACCTCCCTGCTGCACCAAACATTGCATCTTTATAACAAGTAAAAGGTTTGTGTGTGTTTTCCAGGATGTAAGCTTATGCTGACCTAGCTTTTAAACAAAATTTTGCATAGACTGAGTCTATAAATCTATGGCCATGTATACTTTCATTTGTTTTGGGATATGCCACCAACTATGGATAAGAATTAACTTTTATCTAGTAACTGTCTAAAAATATATACTAATTAGTATGATTTTTGAAGGAATAAAGTTTTAGGGAATGTTTGAGGGGTTTAGTTTATTTGGTTGTAAATGTGTTTACTTTTGATATCGGCTTGGTCATGTTATATGTCAGTGAGCCGTTATTTCTCATGCTCTGTTAAGTAGCTCAAGTTCAGCTGAGGCAAGATTAATGATTGAATTGTTATCACAGAGCCACAGCAGTTAGTTTGAACAATTCTTACATGAGAGTGTGAAGAGTAGATGTTTCTAAGTGACGGCTCTTGTTAAAGAGTTCCAGTATGTTATAGTGAGGTAAATGTGTATCAAATTGATTTCATTTGCCACCTCTTACTGAAGCAATTTGGTTTCCTCTGATGCTACAATACTGCACCTCTGTGCTGACACGGCATGTACTGCTCGTCTGGTGGTGTTATACCTTGTGATGCAAAGTGGGGCTATTTAAGTAACTAAATAAAGTACTGAGTTATTAATTGAGATTATAGTTACGGTAAGCATATTTTGAAAAAAATTGTTCTTCAGTGCTGTCATACAATTCCTTGTGTTCCACACTGCCTGTCTGTTGGGAAGTACTTTGTAATTTCTGCGTTTCTCCATATGTCTATGTGTTTTAATGGAGAGAAGGGTTTTCTTCTAAATAATAATTAATTAACTATGAGAACTTTGTGTATGTGTTTCCTAACAGCACAACTTGGAGACTATAATGCTTCAGTACATCATTCAGGATATCTATCAAATTACAACTTTATACCAGAGCAGAACAAAGATTTTCTTACCAAAGTGGAATCGCTGCATGAGCAACACAGGTAACATTTAGTTCTCTCTCACCTTTTGAGTTTTTGAAGAAAGAAAAGATGCCAAAAGGAAGACTCAAGTTCTTAGTAGTTTTAGTACAACAGACAGTTACTTCATATAGCTTCTCTTAAATGAAATATTTGGTTTTATCATGTAGGTGCTAGGCTAATCATATTCAGAGCATGATGCCAATGTGTTAAACGTTTCAATAAATTTCTGGGTATAACAACCAGCAGATTAGTTGGCATTATAGGTTATTAATGGCAACCATCCAGAACACTGTAGTAGGTGTTTGAGGGGGTTTTTTTGGATCCAAGGACATTTGACCATTTTTTTCAAATCCAATAGTTTTTTTGTCTATCCATGGAAGAAAAGCCCAGAATATGAAACACCTCAATTAATGTAGTGCTTTCTCTTCCCTCTCCTGAATCTAATATAAAAGCTGCAACAGATTATTCCAGTCAGTCTAACAGTAATTACTCTTTCTGACCCTGCTGATTTGTCTCTTGTGAGACGGCAGTTTTAGAATTAGTGGTGTTGATCAGATACTCGCAAGCTGAATGCAAATATAAGAACTGAAGAAATTGTGAGGATATGAGCAAATGAAATAAATATCTCTATGGACCTATTATCTCTGTCTGTATCTTTACTGCAGCAGACCTAGTTCCCCATTCTCCTAGTTTCTCTGATTTATACCCTGAAATATCTCCATTTTCATCTCACCGTGATATTCCTCAACTTTTTTGTCATCTTTCAGTACTCTTATTTCTCCCTCTTGTTTCTTTACTGCTAGTGGGTGTAGTGAGTAGTTCTGAAGTTCATGTGTGCTGCCTAGCAGTCCAGAACATGCATGTTGCTTTGCCATTTATGGGGCAAAACAGATAACTGCTGAACTCTTAACTGCAACTGTTCCCTCTGTGTAGGTACTAATCTGGACTGCTTTCCTAGCTGTTCATGTTCAGGAACATAACAGCTGAGGCTTCTACTCCTTCCAAACTAATTTGCAGTTTCCATTAGGCTCAGAAGTTTTTAGAGTGGAACCTGTAGACAGGCATGAATAAATCTGCTTGTCTTTAGGAAGCGTTTATCTTGGGGACTACTGAGGGAAGATTCTGAAGAGTATTGAAGTGGTTGGGTTGAAGTGATGCATTTAGTGCTATCATAGCAAGATCTATAAAATTGGTTAAGTTCTGCAGAGAACAGACTATGGTCTAGACAAAAGTGTGGTGGGGTCTGTTGGAAAGACTCCTTTGCTTTCCGAGTCCTTCCAATGAAATTGATGCTTTGAGTGTTTTTGGTAGAGTGAAGCCTTGATGACAGAGAAGTTTAACTGCTTTGAATTCATATATGTGGTGGTAGTTGAAGTTCTGAATAAAAATACTTGAGTAGACTGGACTGGGAAAAAGATTTTTTAATTAACACCTTTTTTGAAACTTAGATCATCAAGCCCATTTATTTCAGCGTGCAGTTAGAGGCAGGCAAATTATTGTGTATTCTGGCAGTATTTCTTGCATCCTCCTTTGGCATTCATAGTGAATACTTGTGTCTGAGACATGGTTTTGAGTAGATCAGTGCCAGTAGCATACTTGACAAGAATGGTTCTGGTGTTAATCAGGCCTTCAAAGAAGGAAAGACAGAATGGGAGAATTTATCTTCTTACAGTTCTTGGAGAACAGTGTTTCGGAATGAGATTTCTGCTGATCTGGAATAAATAAGATTTGCTATCGACCATATGGGGTATCTGTGAATTATTATCTGTTTTAAACTAGTATTCTTAGGTTACAGGATTGCAAAGCAATCCTATAAACATCTATCCTTTTTCATTCTTTAGTGTCTATTCTTTGGAAAACTTTCACAAAGGAAAATTGGAAGGCGCAATTGCTGAAAAACAAAACAAACTTGAGAAGCCATGTTATGTTTTGTATCTTGTAGCTCAATGAAGGTTTTTTTTGTAGCTAGTTCTCATGTTCTTTTGAAAAATACGAGAAAGTAGTTCTATGAACATATTCATATCGGACACTATGCAGTGGACAGTAAGTAGCTGTTGAGAAAGCAACTGCTGTCGTATTGAAGTGGTATAGCTTCAGAAATTTTCCTTCTGTGTTCATCCCTAAATCTGCAGGGGGATTTTTCTGTATGTAGTTTGTTCTAATAAGGCTTTCTTACCATTTTTTTACTTAGTACATAAGCAGCCTGAGGTTTTAGGCTGTGGATATTATCCAAATTTATAATATTTTTGTAGTGCCTGCTAGATCTAGCCATCAGTTTGAGGAAAAGGATACATTTGAAACTTCATGTGATGCTTATTTTCCAGATGATGTTTGTTATCCCTTGGGTATCAACAGCTATAAAAATAGGAAGGAGACACCAAGACTGGTTTCCTCTTGCCTGTTTATTGCACCCAGTTACTACCCCCTGCTTAGAGACCTAAAGATTTAATTTCATCTCTAATTGAGCAAGGAGGTGTAACAACAACAAGAAAAAAGCCTGAGTCTGTGCTGAGATGCTTTTTCTTGTTGGCCCTTTAAGACATAAGGCTTAATTAGTCTGGTGTAGCTGGCATACGCAAATTGAGAATTAAAATTTGCAGGTATATCTTGTCCACATGCAACAGACTTTCCCCATATTTTAGATGAAAATTTTAAAAATTAAATAATATACTAGGAAACATCGGGTTCTATATGCAGCATCGTGTTGTGTAATAAAATGTATAATTTTGTGGGTTTTTTCTCTACCTTTCTGACACAGTGAAAGAGATAAGTTCTACTGTTGGTTTTTTTTTTTTTTCAAAATCAAATTGATAGTAGTCACTGTAGATGTAGACTGAGTTTATCTCAGTTATCTCATTTTTTCTCAGGATTGTGACAAACAGGTCTTTTCCCTTTGCTCTTTTTTTCCAATATTGTGACATCTTCAAGCCACACTGCTGGCAATGGCTTTCCACTTCAAGGTAACTTTCAGTTTAACAGAGCATGGTGTAATATGTCCTAGAGTGGCTGTTTCAGGATGTATTTTGATGGCTTGGAATTTGAGAGGGTGGATAATAGTTGGAAGGAATAAATGTCTACTTTTTCAGGGAAAGACCCTTTTGAAAAAGAGAATTACTGCCTTATGTGGAATTCCTTTGTATCTGGAGTTCTTAGCATAACACAATGATATGTCAGCTTTTTACAAGCTGTATTTCAATTGCATTTGATTAATGTAATTTTGAGTGTCATTTTGGAAGCTTACCTAGCAAAGATTTGTTTTCACCTGAACTTAGTTGCAGATATGATAGGATGTTAACAGACTTCTTTTCTGCTTAGATGTGTGTGGATATTACATGCATTCCTCAACCTCTGTTTTCACAGTGACTCTAACATGCTGTAGTGCCTGAATCACTGATCTGTGCTGTGAGCCCAGGATCATTGTGGGCACAGCACAGTGTCATTAGGCTACAGCAGATTCCAGGTTAGAGACACTTCTTGTCTGACCAATTCTCAACTGGTATTGACCCCACAAGTTATCGGAAGGGGCTACTTTCATTATCATGCCTAAAGGAATCTTGTTTAGGCCACATTGCATTCCTCTCAGATGAATGATTAGTAGACTGCATGGGAGAAGCAGCTAGGTAGGGATTACTTTTGGATTCTTTGGTTTTTAAAACTCCTGGTAAAGTCCATGTAGCCCTTTCATGAAGATGTATAATCCGTTTATTTGAGGTGTGGGGAGTTTTGAGTTTTTGTCTCTGGGGAAAAAAAACATCTCTGAGAATCATAGAAGATTTCTAAAAGACCAAAAGATAGAATCCTTGTAAGTCTTGCAGCACATTTCCCATCTAGTGGCAGGAGAAAACAGTAGTTTAGACTGTAAATAAAGTTAGATCGCTTTTCCTTGGTGAGTTTTGTAATTTTAACTTATTTAGTATTATTCTTTCTCCCCCTTATTTTTTAGTAGATTCCTGCTACTAATCTTTCTTCTAAACAACTTCTTTCTGAATGACTATGCAATATAGAATGTTTACAGATACAGGTTCTTGTTATAAAGGAAGTGTTTATAGTGGAATTGCTTCCTCATGCCTTTAAACAAAACAGCTAAGGTTGATTTTTCTAAAAAAAAAAAAAATGGTCCAGAATGGCTAAGGTAATAACATTGTGTATCATTTGCTTGATTTTTGAGGGGAGTTTAGGAGTGCCTTCACCAGTGAAGTACTTCATGGCACTAGTTAATGAGGTTTATTTGTCAGACACAAGAATTATTCTGTTTTTCTGCATTTTGGATAAATATAATATCGCATCTCTTATTTTTATTATGGTCTACATTTTTTTTCCCCTCTTTTAGTGGCCTCAAGCAATCTGAAGCAGAGTCCTGCTACATAAATATAGCACGAACACTTGAATTCTATGGAGTGGAATTGCACAGTGGTAGAGTATGTTTACGTTGTGATTTTTGACTTCAAAAAAGAATTTTGTATGCCTTTTTTTTTAAATGACCATAGTAGCAATAAAAGCAGTAGCATTTAAGTATTGATTTTACAGTGTGTTCCTTTTAATTAAAGAGTTGGGTAATTTTTCTGTAATTTCAGTGTAACCTAGGTGCTGGAATGTCAGTCTAATAAGCTAGCTCTCAAGAGTAACAATGTATTTTTAAGATAAATTGTTTCAATCCTGCAGTACATTTTTATTAAATATAATTAATAGAGTTTATTAATGTCTTAGCATGAAAGAAAATGAATGCTCTATTTAAGTTGGTAGGGGTTTTAAGAGTTTACTTGCTCTGAATTTCTAACACAGCATTAAGAATATAAAGATTTTTTTTTTCCTTGTATTCCCTGACTCCAGGCTAAATCTCAGCAGTATTTAACAGCATGGAAGATGACCATTAAAAATTGAATCTTTCAGACACAGGGTGTTTGTTGATAAACATGTTCTAGTATTTCACTGGCTACTGGGATTTTAAATCGTTTGGTTACACTAGCTGTTTAAAAGGAATCCCAAAAATACTCTTTTTTTTTTTCTTGCATCGTAGTGTGCAAGTTATCATTTGTGCTTATATGTAATAGAAAATTATTTTGGCATAAAGCTTGTACCATAAAAACTTGATCAGCTGTAGTGGAGATGATTGATTTCTTAAATAAAGATGACTACTGGTTTTACTAACATTTTTTTGAAATTTGTGTTTAGTCCTGATGCTGAGAATTTTAATGAGAAAATCAATTTCTATAATGATGGAAGGGATAGAAAAGGTCATTTTCTTTCATCAGCATAATATTTTCTTCTGTTTTTTTTATGCTACCACGAATAAGTGAATATTGCATTAGATTTCTAAGAATTCCTAAAGTACTCCCATATAAAGTCATCATAATTACATTCATGTTCATGAAATACAATGCTCAAAGAGAGATCTGTTATAAGGAGGGGGGAAAAGTACAAAGGAAATAAAGTAGTTGAAGTGATCAAAATATGAACTGTCCATGCTCATACCATCTGATGTGAGCAACAGGAGAGAGGTGACTGTTACATGACAACTGTTAAGGTGATCTGGTATCTTGGTTCACATGCATTGGCTGTAGGTAAATAATCTAGCATACGTGAGCAAATTTCTTGTGTCTTCTGACAATGTAAAAGCCTTCCCAACTTCCAATAAGGTGAATACTCTTAAATGGTAAATGGGCATCTTATTAAATCTGACTTTGTCTAAGTTCGTTATCTGTCCATTGCATCATCTGTCACCTTTCTGCTATATTGAAGAACCCTGTGCCATCACACTTGAGATTTCCCTGTAAGCACTGAACTTGGTCAGACTGTGCCATTTAACTTCTGTTGTAGACCAGTATTTTGATAAGCCAACTTGAATTACAAGATCTTCACTACAAGGCTGTTCTCATAATAATCATGGGATTTCTGAAAGTGCTTCAATTTCCAACATCCTTCCTGAGTTGCAGGCCACCAACCTACACACAGGATGTCAGTAGTGGTCGTACCAGTGCCAAGTAGCAAGAATAATTTAGAGTAGGTTCAGACATTTTTCAATTAAATGAAATTTAATTGCAGTGTGCTGGGCTGCTCTGAGTAGAAATACTTTCTGGAGATATCCACTTAAACAGTGTATATTCCCCCCAAACTGGTACATTGTTTCATATTTAATGTCCTGGGGTTCACAGGCTGTCGGAGTATTACTCATGAGCCCCTACTCTGCCTGGCACCAAACTGTATGATCTGAATCTAATGGAGTACAGATTTGAATCAAAGCCTTCTCTATTCCAGGCCACTAAGATGCAGACTGTCTTGCTACTGTTTCAATACAAATTAATGTTTTTATCACAGTGTAGTTTTTTGAAGGATGAAAATGGTTGAAGTGGTTGTCTTTTTCTAGCACTTTAACCAAACACCTAGACAATTAGAAGCTGCTAGGAAGGAAATAGCAAAACACAACATGTGCACCTTTTAAATCTGTGTTTTGATATATTTTGAATGTTAAGTTTTGTTCCTCCTCTCCCTTCCTTATCTCGAAGTGGGTAATGGAATAAAAAAGGTGCAGAGAAGACTAACAATTACGAATGTTTTAAGGACAAGCCTTATCTAGCAGGTGCACAGCATGGAGAACATGAATAATGAACAATTTGTTATCTTTTTTTTGCTTTGGTAGTAAAAGATTTAAGGAACTTCAGCTTTCCCAGAAGGAGACAGGTGTAAGCAAAAGGAGCTTTTTCGATATGGCTGCAATTGAACTATGGGGATTACTGCTATTTCACCATGGTCATCCATTAAAATAGATATCAAGAGCAGTTAGGCAGGTCAGTGGAAGAATGATTCACTGGAGTCCATTTAACATACAAAAAGCTTCTGATCCCGGAAATCCTCTAGCTGTAAATTACCAGAAGCTGGGACAGGGGGGTTATTCGTAGAGGTTTAATTGGTTGTCTCTGGAGTTTTGTACTTCCAAAACATTGGTTACAAGTCTTTGTTCAGACTGAATGCCATGAGGCAAACCCTTCAACCAACATGTAATCATTGATTGTGCTCCTGAAGGCCTATAAGAAAAGTGACAGCACTGGATTATATCAGAGTGGGCATTCTTGGCATTGTCTTCTGGTAGATAGTCTTCCATTTGCTGAGTGCTTTGCCTGTGCTGCAGCAGTCCTGCAGAAGAATACTCCTCAACTTTTGGTCTCATCTGGTAGCTCACGTTGTCTGTAAATAGCGTTTTTCTGAAGTTTGAAGCAGTCCACTGAAACAGTCTCTTTCTGAAGATTTGAAACGGTGAAGGTTAGATACCTCCCCCCTCAATATGCTGGTGCTTGACAGAGGCTACCACAATGCACTCCAGCTTGGGCAGGGTTGTTTGGCGTGATTCTTGATATCCTCCCCCTGTTTAGTACTGCTCTTAATTCACCCCTCCAGTTTTGTCAGATTTTAGTGCTTTGAACAGACACTAGCAGAGACTAGTTACAAAACTGTGGCTTTTTGAAAGCTCTGTGGATCCTTATGATTCATCTCTGCTGCTAAAATGGTCTTGGTCATCTTAGATTCTGTATGGTATAGGAACAGGTAACATCTGCCTTTTGTGCTAATAGCTAAAGTGCTCCTGTGCTGGTGGCTGAGAGTGGGATACTTTTGGATAGTGTTTCTTGAAGAACAGGTGAATATCTAGTTTCCTTAATATTTCATGTACAAAGTTAAATATTTTGCAGAAGTTGAGTGTGAGCTTTCTTTTTAGCAACTTGCTAAACATCAATCTTCCATTAGTAAATTAATCTGAGCTCAGTTTTCATCTGCAAACACTTTGGCCTTTCTCTGAAGATAAATCTGAACTGCTAAAACTGTAATATTAAAAAATGACATAGTATTAAGAAACTCAAGAGACTGAATTCAATATCTTAAAACTGTATTGAGATTTCTTGAATTCCTAATCTTCTTCTGGCTCAAGACCATATCTCATCTGCTCAATAATTAGTCTGATTTTAACCTATCTTTTATTTTTAATCAGAGAGAGGAAGATGGGAAACTTGTAGAACCAGTACGTTTTTCCGTGTTTACAAAAATCCAGATGGTAATCGTAAATGAAATCAAATGTGAATCAGTATTTAACTAGCTATATCCCTGGCATGATAATTTTTCTTTTAATGTTTGTTTGCTATTATCTCTATAAAGAAACAGGTAAAAATAAATGTATATGCATGTTGTTTTAGTTGTGGAATTTAACAACACAGATGTTTTGAGAGGAAAACAACTGCACCTCTACATCATCTTTCTTTTGGGAGACCCTTTTCCTTTTTCCAAGATCTTGTTTTCAGATTTCTTAGGTTTAACACAAGAGATTATAACAAATAGCATTGGAGATAAGTGGTGTTTTGGACCGGGGCAGAGAGGGGTGGGGAATGAACTTTGTTCTGACAAAGCTCCTGGAGAAAATCAAGTAGTTTGGCTTAATTAATCCCCATCAAGTGTTTAGCTAATCCTTTATTTCTGCTAAATTATATAGGTTTTCAGCTTTTTCTCCTAAAGCTGTTTTTTCTTTATACTACTGATTCTTAAAAGCAGTAACCTGGAGTAAGCTCCAAGTGCCAATAATACAGGTTTCTGCCCTGCTTTAGGTTAACTACATCATAGCAGAGGCAGCTAAATTATGTGATTCATCTCCTGAAAAACCTTAGTTTTCTCCCCAAGTTTTAAAATAAAGGGGTGTAATTTCTGGACTACTGTAATATGCTGGCATAAACTGACAGTTTAGGAGCTTCTTACTACAGAGATTCAACCACCTCCTCTGTTAGCAGCTCTTGGAAAGGGGGCCCGCAGGTAGCTGAGGATCATTAACCATTTCAGCTGATTCAGGGCTACCTTGATGTTAAGTGTGTTTGGACTGCTGCCCTACAGAATGATTTTCCTTCATTAAACTCTTAGAGATAGGAATGGTATTCCTCTCATCTTGTTAGTATTCAGTGTTAATGCACTATGTATTAAATAGGTTATGCTCATTCTCTAAAACTGCTGTGGTATTTCACTAGAGGTTTATAAATCACATTGCAATTTAGGTTCAGGTTCATTCAGCATATGCTTGTATCATGCTTCTATTCAACTATTTTTAAAGGAGTTACTGTAGACTTTCCACGGTATTCTTATAGCACATGTGACCTGTTCTATTCTTCTGTACCTTAGTAATAAGAAGAAATCTATGTTGAATGTACAAGAAAACTGTATATTAACTGAGCACAGAGTACCATCTAGAGGAGCAGCTAAGCTACTGAAGGCTTTAAGAGAATCCATCACCTTTGACCATCCTTTCCAAAATAGTCAAACTACTTTTGAGTCAAACCTGATGTTTTAACCAATGTGTTCTACATTTGCATGTAAATTTATGCATGTGTTCAGATCTGTTAGGAAATTTGTGTAGTAATATATTAGTATGTGTCGATCATAAAGAAGTAGGACACCAAGATTTGTAACTTCTGTAACATCAATTTGGGTTTAGCCTCAAACTGACCATTCAGCTCCCCTCCTCCTTTTTTTTTTCTTTTTTTAAAGTCAAGTGTTTCCTTATATGTAAGGATGTGTTTCCTCTTGAGTATCTCTCTATATATAAAGTATTGTAAACTTATGGATGCATTTTTCCAGTTGAGCATGTTAAACTAATGCATGTTTTTTGTTTTAATTAACAATAGTTTCAGTTTAGTGTGTCAAATATTCACATACACATATATTCCTCTAGCATACTCTCATATGCAGAATTGTGGTCACCTCCTGCCCAGTCTTTGTTGGTAAGACATTTTTGGAAAAAATGAGGAATTATTTCCTTTGCCTTTTTAAAGAACTTAGAAACAGGAGATTTGTGTCCAGTTCCCAAAATTCTGTGACATTTACCTGGCTGATCAGGGGAAGTAGTTCAACTTCTTTCCCATGGTTAAATTAATAAGACTGGACCTGAAACTTTAGTCTAATACTAAAGAATATCTAGTGCAGTAAGATGAACACTACAACTTGTTTTAGTGAGTGAAAATTTTTAAAATGTAGTAGATAGGATTAAAGGGAAGAGATGTATGACAAAAAAATATCCAAATAGGTGAATTTTTGCCTCAGGACTTACATTTTAAGTATAGAAAACTTCAAAATCAATTTCTAATTAGATAAATGGGAATGACACAAACCTCATCTGTGTTCTTACAGTATTTTTCTTTTGCAGGATCTCCATAATCTAGATCTCATGATTGGAATTGCATCTGGTGGAATTGCTGTATATAGAAAACTCATCTGCACAAGCTTCTATCCCTGGTAAATTCCTTTACTAGTAAATAAATATCTAGTCTTTTCAATCTTACTTCTGTTTGCTTTAACATTTACTTCAAATGTGGCTACAATACATAAATCTGTATGGACCATCATGGTATTTCTTAGTGTTAAAATAAAAGTTAAACCTGTTGCCTAGGCTTTTAATTCTCTAAAACGTTTGAAATCCTTGCACTGTGTGAGGTCTTGATCAAGTTAATTCACATATGGGTGCAAGTACTTGGTTAGGAGTACTCTGTGGTCTTAGAGTTTTGTTACTGTTACACCAGAAGACATGTCCCTTTTTGTTATCAGTATTACTAGTAAAGCTCAACAGCTAATGGTCTGATAATTTTATCCTGTCATTCAGCAAAAAGGTGTTTGCATGGTTAGGAGGACTCTGTGGTCTTAGAGCTTTGTTACGTTACACCAGAAGACATGTCCCTTTTTGTTATCAGTGTTACTAGTAAAGCTCAACAGCTAATGGTCTGATAATTTTATCCTGTCATTCAGCAAAAAGGTGTTTGCATCTCAGAAAAGAAATATAAAATGAGTTACTTTGGAGTTTCAAATTTATCGGAACAAGAATAATATAATTTAGACAGTTTTTTTAAAATGTCGTCAAACAAGGCTATGTAATGTTAACAAGTTAAGTTTTGGAGTCTCCAAGGGGAAAGACCTTTGCATTCTTCTATGATACGGAAAACGTTAGAATGCATGATAGTGATGTAGAAAATAATCTCTATGAAGAAGCAATGTGCACAAGATGTCTAATATGAATGACAATAAAAATTAGTTAAGCTATAATTATATGTAGTATTTATGGGCTTTATTATTTATAGCTGTGATGGGTTTACCCTTGGCTGGTAGCCAACCCCACACACTACCCTCTTACTCCCCTTCCCCTGTCCCACCCCCCCTCCTAAAGGATGGGGGGAGAGAATTAAAGGGGTAAAGGGAAGAAAGACTATTGTGTTGAGATAAGAACAATTTAATGAGTAAACTACAATAATATTGAAAATAATATATACAAATGAGTGATACACAGTGATACTGCCCACCACCTGATGACAAAGGCTCAGCCTGTTCCCAGCTAATGATCCCGGAGCAGGGAGAGTCCTGAAACCACACTCCTGGGATGGAGATTACAGCCTGAGAGTCCCAGACCGAGAGCTGACCGAGGGAGGGAGAAGGCCCTGGGAGAGGGACCATCCTGAGAGAGCTGACCTGGAGCAATAAGGGATCCAGAACAAAAAGGGGATGAGCTTCTGGAGGGCCCTCACCTGTATACTGGGCATGACGCGTATGTCATGGAATAGACTACTGGCCACTTTGGGTCTCAAACCTGAACGTAAGATTGAATACTAGGCTAGTAATTGGGCTGTGCTCCGTCACAGCTTCTCTTGCACCTGCGGACAGCAGAGAAGCTGAAAGACCTTGGGCTGTCCTGGCAACAACTATAAACGTCACTGTTACCAGCTTTCTCCTTTAGCACAAATCCAAAACACAGTCTCTTACTAGCTACTATGAAGAAAGTTAACTCTATTTCAGCTTGAATGACAAATAGCATACTAAAAATTATAACATAAATCAAAAATTATATGGAGAACGGGCCACTCCTTAAGGTTTTCGGATTGGATCTGAATGAGTTTTTCCCAATCTTTCCTTTTCAAAATGAGTTTGTTTTGTGTACTTAATAAAATATAGCATTATCATGTTATGCATAATTTACTGGTATGATTTGTAACAGTTTTTCTGGAGAACTTTCTCAGTAAGTTGGTGTGGTATTCTTAATCATGACAGAAAAGTGCATTCTAATGATTTGCACTTGATTTTTGCTCCTTAATTATATGAAAAAATGCTGCTTAGCATTATTCCTTAAACATTTGAGTCTTTTGTATTTTTTAAATACTCAAGTCGCTCTATCCTTCCATAATCATAGAATCATAGAACCATTAAGGTTGGAAAAGACATCAAGGATCATCAAGTCCAACCGTCAACCCACACCACCTAACTCACTAAACCATGTCCCTAAACACCACATCTACACGTTTCTTGAACACCTCCAGGGATGGTGACTCCACCACTTCCCTGGGCAGCCTCTACCAATGGCTGATCACTCTTTCAGTAAAGAAACTTTTTCTAATATCCAGCCTAAACCTCCCCTGGTACAACTTGAGGCCATTTCCTCTTGTCCTGTCACTTGTTACTTTAGAGAAGAGGCCAGAACCCACCTCACTACAACCTCCTTTCAGGTAGTTGTAGAGAGTGATAAGGTCTCCCCTCAGCCTCCTCTTCTCTAGACTAAACAACCCCAGCTCCCTCAGCCGCTCCTCGTAAGACCTGTGCTCCAGACCCTTCACCAGCTTCGTTGCCCTTCTCTGGACCTGCTCCAGCACCTCACTGTCCTTGTGGTGAGAGGCCCAGAACTGAACACAGGATTCAAGGTGCGGCCTCACCAGTGCCGAGTACAGGGGCACAATCACTGCCCTAGTCCTGCTGGCCACACTATTTCGGATGCAGGCCAGGATGCCATTGGCCTTCTTGGCCACCTGGGCACACTGCTGGCTCATGTTCAGCCGGCTGTCAACCAACACCCCCAGGTCCCTCTCTGCTGAGCAGCTTTCCAGCCACTCTCCCTTGAGCCTGTAGCGTTGCAGGGGGTTGTTGTGACCAAAGTGCAGGACCCGGCACTTGGCTTTATTGAACCTCATACAA
>NW_010109868.1:35438-35996 GCF_000699245.1 Pterocles gutturalis
AGCAAACTTACTAAGGGAGCACTCACTCCCCTCATCCAGGTCATTGATAAAGATGTCAAACAGGAGAGGCCCCAAAACCCATCGCTGGGGAACACCACTGGTGACCGGCCGCCACCTGGACTTAACTCCGTTCACCACGACTCTCTGGGCTTGGCCATCCAGCCAGTTTTCTATCTAGCAAAGGGCGTTCCTGTCTAAGCCATGAGCCACTGGCTTTTCTAGGAGAATGCTGTGAATGCTGCTATGAACCAAACCTGTCACTAGTGCTCTTATACAGCTCAGTGACTTACTGTATTTTTCCATTTCGAGTGCACAGGAAAGCATAAAAGACTTGTATCTTTCATCTTTTTACCCTGAGCTCTGCCCTTTCATATGTCCATCTCAGCTTCTTTAAAGAGCTGCAGGTTTTAAAAACTAGAGTTGGAGGCACGTTTTCTGTCTTTTGCTAGTATTGTTCTGCCACCTTAGTGACCTAAGATATGAATGGATAATAGTTATTCTTGAAAACCACAGCGATGGCATTTTAAAATCTGTGACTGTATGACTATTTTAGGGAAG
>NW_010109868.1:36020-43292 GCF_000699245.1 Pterocles gutturalis
CTGAAGGAATCCACAACTTCCTGTACTTCTTTTACCCCTGGAGAGCACAGAGGAATAAAACAGATGCTAAAACACCATTGACAAAAATCTGTTCTCATTTACGAAAAAAAATTGAGGGAAAAAAAACCCACAGATTTTTTCAGTACAAATAATTTCCACTCTAAAATATGAGGTTTAGGCAGCGATATTTTCATCTGACAGCTAATGCAATTGTTCCAAGTTTTCCTACTCTCTCTAAAAATATCTTACCAACTTGAAAGGAGTGAAAACTCACCACATAGGGGATAACTTCTAGATATTTTATTTCTGGCTTCTTGAATGAGTTAGTCATAATTCTTCATGCAGGAATGGTGCCCATTCCCTGCCCTTTGCCCCCACCCCCCCCCCCCCCAAAAAAAAAAACCCAAGCAAACAATCCGAAAGTCACCAGAGCAGACTAGCCTGTGCTGTATTTGTAGTATACACTTTCAATATCTTTTTAGACCTCAAAGCAAGATACATTTCTGTAATGCCTGGAGTTTGAATGTTTGTTGGTTGGGCTGAAGGTGTGCAGGTAAGGTGATTCCTTACAGAACAGTATATGCCTGAGAATGAAAAAAAAAAAAAATCAGATAATTGAAATGGTATTTAGGCTTTTTATGTAACACCATTTGTAGCAAGTAGTTTTTCCTATGAGCTGAGCAAGCTTCACCATAAACGTGGTAGAACTCAAGGTGGCAGCAAACACCATCAAAGCGCTCTTTCCAAAACTAAGTAAAATACCCTGCAGCATTAGTGGATGACAGCAATACATCTATGCCATATAGTAGTAGTCAAAGGGGACCAAAAGTTTTCAGAGGCAGTGAGGATCTTCAATCAAAGCAACCTATGATCATTCAGAGGCAAAACCAGTCAAGACAGGTTTAAAAAATAGCTGTTTTTAAGGCAGAAAGTTACTCTTGGGGTGCTCTCCTGTTCTGTGATAATTTCCAGATTTGTTTTGCAGGTAAAATATTATCTTAATGGCAAAACCATACAAGCACCCTCTTACATCAGCAGCCATTAAGGTTGTGTATTAAATGCTATTCAGTGTATGCAGTTGCTTTGATTTGAAATGAAAACATTCTACGTTGCTAGTTCAAATTTAGAAAACAACTTGATAGAGTCTTACATAGCAAATTTGACAGAACCTTTCCTACTAAATCTTCCAGTGGCAAAGTATAAGACTTTCAGCTATAGAAACAATTTTGCTTCGAGTAAAAAATACCAGCTGTTAGTACTGAGTGCTAGGACAGAAATGCCAATTTGATCAAAAATGAGTAATTCTGTTGCCCTCTAAGTGACAAATCTATTTTGACCCTTGTGAATGGTAGGAAGATGGGACCTGAAAGGTGTATCATTATTAATATGCTACAAGTATTGAGCTTTTGCAAGTAAACAGAGAAATTTAATGATTTGTGAATGTTGCATAGTCACTGGACAGATTATTGGTGAGCGATAAGGGCAGCTGAGCCACCAGTTAGAATAATCTCATTCTATTTAGATTATTGTGGTTTGAATGTGGCATCTTCAAGGACTTGTTAAATCTAAATCCTTTGATACCTTAATGTCTTGGGTTTTTTATGGATTGTGCTATATATAAATATTCACTCCATTTATAGGCGTAATATTGCAAATGATTTTTACTTATGGTCAATAAAACTTTTAAATTACCAAGTTACAAAACTGTGATAAGAACTGAGATGACCTTCAATATAGTCCATACCTGATGAGATTTAACGATTTAATTATGAGATTTAACAATAACAACATTATCAGTTGACGAGAACATTCTGAGACTTTGAGCAGCAACCTTCCAAAACCCTTTCATCTGTGTTTCTCAGACACAGATGACTTGATCAGACCTTACACAGCTTTCCCAAGGCAGCCATATGATTCCAGCTGATCACAGATTTCTTCTTCCAAAATGTAAAGGTTTTCAGTTAGTGAAGTGCTGTAGAGGAAATTTACATGTTTTAGACAAATCTTGTTTTGCTGTAGGAAGGTGCATGAGTACCTAGAAGTTTGTTTAATTTAGCAAAACTGATAAGCCTATAATTAAAATGAAAATTGCTTCAGCACCAGTTCCAACTGTAATTTTTACCTTAGAAAATCTTTATTCATATTATGTGTATATAGAAAAGAGGTGCTCAGTTCTGAATAAAATTACCACATAAATTACGCAGCAATGTTAATAATTGAAATGAAAAATATATTACCATTCATTCTTACAGTTTTCATCCTTCTACAATTATGATTTCAACTACAATGTTTGTTTAGCTATTAGTAAAAGTACATATTTTTCACATTGTTTCTGGGAAATTTTAGATTATGTGTGACCAACTTTGTGTCATTAGGGTCTTAAATTCTGTTCCTTTAGTCACAGTTGTTGTATGATTCTTTAGTTATACAAACTTGACACATTTAACATTTGTGCAGCTTAGCAAAGGCTGTCATGAAGTTTTTGCTGCAAGAATAGATCTGGTGGGAGAGAATTGCTATATGAGCTATGTAAAGAATAAATTAGAAGAATCTCAGTTTTAAAAAGACCTTTCCTTCTTAACTAAAATTTTTGCCTCGGGGTTCTTGACATCTGTTTGCCACTCAACACAGGAGATGGCTGCACATTATTCATTGAATATTTAACAGCTAAAAGCTTTTAGGATTGTTTGTACATGGTATTATTTTTCATTGTTTTCCCTCTAAATACTGTTTAGTATTTCATGGTCTGTTTCTTTTTTTTAGGGTGAACATATTAAAAATTTCCTTTAAAAGGAAAAAGTTTTTTATACAACAACGGCAAAAATATGTAAGTAGTAATTTCATTTTGGTTTGCTCAAGTGGTCATGTTCTATTTTTTTTGCCTTAAACGTTGAGTCAATAAAAGCCTCTTGTGTTAACTTGCCTTTGAAATTCTGTTTTGTTAGCTTGCCTTTGCTATTGTGTTCCTTTTATGCTTGCTTTGTTTCCCATTTTTGTTTCCTTTCCAACATGGAATCCTTCCACGTTCAGTCTGTTGGACTGTATCTTTCCCATACAGGTTTCTTCCCTCTTGGAGACTTGGGGGAAATGCAGATCTTCATCTTTTCTTTGGTATTTGGTAACCTAGCATATTTCCCTTTTCTTGCCAGCATTTGCACCTCTTTTCTTTGATGCTCCCCCTGCCCTGTAGAGTGCCTTGCTGCAGTGAATGTACTAAACAGCTGCTTATCCCATCTAGGAGGACTTTCTGAGGTCTCTTCTGCTTATGGGGCTCAGAGTTCCGGGGAAAAGGACAGGTCTGCAGCTGAAAGACATGAGGTTGGAAAGGGGAATAGTGCATCTCCTACAGCATGTAGCATGGAGCACTTTAGAAGTTGGCAAAGTATGTGAAGATAGTTGACAAAACCGATGTACATTAGAAAATTTAAGAGTAGTCTTCATAATGCCATGTGCTTTTTGCAGAACAGTTATAACATTAAGCTATTTAATAGAAAAAAATAATCTTGGTTACGGTATTGTACTGTCACAATATGAACAGATAAATTAAGCTATCATTTGAGGAAGAAAATAATTAATATAGCAGGAAAAAATATGGAAATTAGTGACCAGCAGATATATAGATATTTTAATTCAGTTGATGACAGAACTCAGATATGGAAAGGTAAGTGTTAACTTACACTTAAACTTTATAAAGGCTCTTGTAATAAATGATTTCTTAAACTGCTAGGACTTGTGGTACAAGAGGACCTCTTGACCCTCATCAATTAGAGGGTCTGCTGAACACAGATTGATAGTCTCTTTTTATCCAGAAAGGAGAGTATTTTAATCTTTTCTTTGCATGGAGGAATAAAGTGTCAATATGTAACAGTCGCTGGACTCAAAGATCATGTAAAATATGTATTCATTGCATAAAGACTTTACTGCTGTTAAATGTTGAATTTCTCTTTCTGGAGACTTGTGTCACCTTTGAAAAGGGTAGCATTCTTAAAATTTGTTCAGTTAAGCTTTTTTAAATTATGAGAGTTCAAGGCCCTTGATTCTTTTGACTAATCTCTTAAGTGATCATAGTTCTTTATTTCATAACCCACTGAGTTTACAGCACTGCACACTGTGTCTATCGGAGAGCACTACAGAACGGTAGGAAAAATAAGGCCAGCCACGTGACCTTTTTACTCTTTCACAGTAGATACGCAAAAGCATACCAGGTGTGCTATTAAATCTCCAGCTGTATCCATCCTTGTCAGTTAGCCCCCTTTGCCTGAAATTTAGGGCAGCAAGTCTGGATGCTTGCAGTACTTCAGTGATATTGCTTTGAAAAGCTTGCTGTCGCAGTGCCATGGGAGTGAGGGGTTGGCTAGACTGCTCTGTTTTGGTTTTTGTGTTTGTGTTGGGTTTTTGTTTGTTTTTGGTTTTTTTCCCCAGAATGGTGGCTCGCTTGAGGGGTTGAAATGGCTGACGTCATGTCAGTCTTTGAATGTATCGGATTTTTGCTTGGAACTGCAGGAGGAAATAGGTTAATGAGGCTGAAAGTAAAAAAGGTGGAAGAATGTGGGGAAAGCAGAGAGGACACTACATATTAGTAGGCCAGCTTTTATTAAAGATGGCAGTGGTGCTATAACGTTTCAGGGTTTTGTATGTCATATGTAGATTTCTTTACAAACTCTACAGAAAGTTCTCAAAGGCTACGAATTTGCAGTCATCTCTGATGTGCTATGTTTCATTTATTTATTCTCCTTATTTCTCTTACTCCTTTTTTCTTTCCTTATGCCCCCTGTCTGAAGTCTCAGCTTACCTTGTCTCACTCTCTCCCTGCTACTCATGTCCTCTTTTACCCTCCTACTGCTTCAGTCTGCTGATCAGCTACTTGATAGAAGTATGCAGTATTTCTGTTTCTACTGAAGACCTACATAAGGACTGGGGAGCAAGACTGATGAATCAGTGAATGTGATGCTGTAAAAGCTCATGATACGTAGACTTAATGAAGGGTACGAGATTTAAGGTAGGAATAGGAAATATGCTGGTTTACAGGCAACATTTTAAAGCTTCCAGAAATGAAACTTTATTTCAATGTGCTTATCTAATGCTTAAAAACAACTTCATTTTCTGCTTCTTAAAATATATTTTTACTTGCTATGCTGTAGATATTTTCAAATTCTCTGCGAATGGAATAGGCGGACATCTGATGCAAAGTTCTTCCCTGACCTGATGCTGAAATAGCAAGATACTCACTTTAGCAATTGAGAATTGTTCCCTTTACCTCAATGGCCACAAATTTCTCTAATCCTCATTTCTTGATAACTACCATTATTTTGGAACTTTATTTGAGGAGTATGATGGGTGTTAGGTCTTTAGATCCCGCTAGACCTCTCTTCACCTATAAAACAGTGCTAATAGCACGGCTTGCAAGGTGGCCTGTTAGTGAGCCAGATGGGTATGTTAACAAAAGATGTTGTTAATTTAAAAATTGACTTTTTCTGAAATTTCCGAGGGTTTTTTATCATAGTTTAAGTTCATATTTAAACTTTTAGCCCACTTGGAAGCTGCTAAGGGGATTCTGTGACAAAAAAATAATTGACATGTTTGGATAAATTAATCTCTGTGGTAACTGAAAAGCTGGTCCTCCAGGGCAACCAAAATATCTATATACTTCCTTTTTTTTTTGTCTTCTGGAGTATTGAAACACTTCAAGTGGTATTCAACCAGTAGAGAATATGTCAGAAATACCATTTGTCATTAAATCTTATTTAAAATTTAAAAGCAGTAAATGTTTTTTATATTGCAAGAAAGTCTGAATTAAAATTCACTATGCTTGCACACTTTATTTTCTATAAGCTAATTAGAAGCAGGTGTGATGAACTGACAAAGATGAGTTGCTTACAGTATGCATGAGGCTCAAATAAAATACCATACTACTTAGAAAAAAACCAAAACCCAACATTTTAAATGTTTTAATAGATATAGGGAAAACATGCCTGAAAGATTGCAATCAGTTTCATATTTTGCAGTCCTTATGTAAAAACAAGAAGCAAATCCTTTCTATCTTTCTCTTGAGATTCTCATTGCTTTTCTTAAATAATGGCTTCATAGATTCTCTGAACTAGTCATAAAGTGATTTGCAGAATGTGGCATTGATCTTTGATATATGGCATTTGTAAAATGTTGCCTAGAAATAAAAAGAATACAAGAAAAACAGATTGAGTATTCCATCCAAAATGGTCTGTAGTTACTTCCCAGCGGGATTGTTGCTGTGAACAAAAGGACAGTGGGAACTAGAAATCAAGGTATTAACCTCTATTTCTTATTGGACTGTATGAGAAAGCTTTATCAGATCTAAGTCCTTCAATAAAAAGGCTTTGCAACTCAAATCCTGACTTCCTCCAAAGTATGAGCTAGAAGGAGAGCTTTCCTGAGCTTTATTTGCATGCCTAATTATATGTTGACATGTCAAAATTCAGAGCAGCTGGAGAAGATGAGTGAAGAAATTGAAAACTTGGGGTTTTTTCACTGAAATGCTGAGCTGTGATAACAATTAACTCACATCTTACATTATCTTCATTATCACATGCAACTTTCTCCTCTTTGCTTTACTCTTTGTTGTTTTGTTTGCATCAACAACTATGTTAACTAACCAAAGCTATGTTTTGTGCAAAATTCTCTTGAGCGCTCGGAGCTGAAATAGCTTGACAAGCACTCCAGTTGGCCAGGGTGTAAATGTTGGTGGCACAACCGCATTATGCCTGTGTTTCCCTGGCACTTTGGCACTGAAATTGCGAGTAAGGGTTTGCACAAGAACACACACGCTTTATATTTTGCTTCCTTTTGATATCCTTATTTTGCCCTCATGTTATCACCCAGAAAGCAGGATTGGTTTTGAACAACAGTAGCAGCAGCTGCTGTCCATCACAGTTACTTTCTTTACCCCAAGATGATCACTGTTAACATATTTATTGTCTTCTAAAGGACTATCAAGCAGATGCTTTTTGCATACTGTGGCTCTTGAAAGAATGGTGTTGAATTAGCCTTATGTTGAAGAGTTTGAATTCCAAGACTGAAGGGTTTTTTTCCTTTAATAGAATGTTTAAAAGACTTTTGTTTGTCGAGGGTGGTTTTAAAAGCACAGGAACAGGCTGTTCCCATCTGTAGAAAGACAAAGTAGCAGAGAAGACGACCAGGCTGGCTAAACAAAGAGCTTTTCCTGGGACTTAGGGAAAAAAGGAGAGTCTACCTCCTCTGTAAGAAGGGTGAGTACAGGGATCTTGCCAAGTCATGCAG
>NW_010109869.1:0-876 GCF_000699245.1 Pterocles gutturalis
CGTGGCTGGGATGTTCGGTGCCAGGCAGTGTTGGCCCTTCTTGGGCTCCCACAGCACCAAGTGGGTGGGGGTCTGGGGGGGAATAGGGAGCTGCTGCATCTGTGTGGGCCCGGAAGGAGTGAGGGGCTCTGCCTGTGTCCCCAGTCCACAGCAGAGGCCGTAGCTCCAGGCACCAGGGGTCTGCCAGGGCTGTCCCTGGGCACGGCCTGTCCTGACACAGAGGCCAGCACATGGCCAGCTGGGTGAGGGGACAGGAGAGCAGAGCCCTGCCCTGGGTCCCTGCCAGCCCGCTGTCAGCAGCTGTGCCCGAGGGGTGACTCTGGGGGGCAGTTGGGGCCACATCCTGCTCCCGCAGTGGGCACTAACCCAGGCTGTCATTCCAGAGATCAAGGCAGATCTCTTTGAGACCTCCAGTAAGACGGGCCAGAGCGTGGGTGAGTAGCCTCCTCAGTGCTGGCCGTGCCCCTGCTCAGGCAGGGCCAGGGGGGCTCTGCCTGGCATTGGGCTGCCCGCACCCACCCTGCCCCCTCTCCCCCCAGACGAGCTGTTCCAGAAGGTGGCCGAGGACTACGTCCACTTCACTGCCTTCCAGGAGATGACAGGTGAGCAGGCAGGATCCGTCCCTCCCCCAGCACCCTCTCCCATGCTGGGGGGTGCACGGGCGCCTGGGGAACGTGCAGAGAATGAGTGCTGGGGGGGTCTGCTGGGGCTCTTCCTCGCCCCTCTCCCTGGGGTCGCTGCAGGTCCGTGCTGGGGCCTGTCCTGCAAAGCCCGGGCCCTGTTGCCACATCCCTGTCCTTGCTCAGGCCAGGCTCCGCTCGGCACGTCCACCCCAACCAGGCTGCAGGGGGCCTTGGGCCAATGGGCAGCGAGGGG
>NW_010109869.1:1060-1671 GCF_000699245.1 Pterocles gutturalis
TGGGCTCCACGTGGCGTGGAGGTGCGGACGAGCCAGCAGCCTGCCAGCCCCGCTCTCTTCCAGAGGAAAAGGGCGTCGACCTGGGCCAGAGGAGCGGCGCGTACTTCTACAGCTGCTGCCACCACTGAGACCTGCTGACAAAAGGGAACCGCTGCTGCCAGCTGGGCAGCCGGCACACGCTGGACTCCTCCAGTTTTTTACCTGCTGTGTTTTAGCTGTATGGGCCCACCTGCAACGCGGCAGCGGCACAAAGCCCGTGGACTGCTCTCGTCCTGGCGTGCAGAGCAGCAGAAGCTGCCGTGCGGTGCTGGGAGCCTCCTGCGGCGCCGGGAGCTGTGGGCTGTCACCCCTGAGGACCCTCTCCCTGCCACCCAGCGTCTGTGGGAGCTGTGTCCCCGAGTCACTGCTGTGGCCCAGCGGCGGCCGTTAACTTATTCTCTCGGAGATGCTGCCTGATTCTTTGCAGATTTATTTAAGCGTCTTCTCGCGAGGTGTACCGTGTAAATAAAAGGCATCGTGGTCTGAGCCAGCCCCCTGCCTGCGCCGCTGCTGCACATCGGGGCTCTCCCGTCCCTCCCTAGGGTGTCTGGGCACAGCCAGGTCCTCCCCGC